>NC_085988.1:86638871-86678871 GCF_030014385.1 Trichomycterus rosablanca | reverse complement strand
TCCTTCAGTCACACCTACAGATCAGACCACACTGATAGGACGTGACAAAAGTCCACTCAAAATATTTGAAGAATGACTGGAGCAGCAGTTTCAACTGAGAATGAGAGAATTATTCATGTATAAAAGTGCTACATAGTTCATGTTCACAATCCAACAGCTTTCATTTATACAGACTGAACTCGTGTTGTATTTGTTTTGCTTTTAATCTGAAGACTTCACTTATAAATAGTTTATTTATTTATCATTTCATTCATCTAAATACCATCCAGGCTCCCTAAGAAGAATACGTTCCTTCTGAGATATTGTTATTTCTTGGCTGCTCTGATCAGCCATAACATTAAAACCACCTCCTTGTTTCTACACTCACTGTCTATTTTATTAGCTCCACTTACCATATAGAAGCACTTTGTAGCTCTACAATTACTGACTGTAGTCCATCTGTTTCTCTACATGCTTTGTTACCCCCTTTCATGCTGTTCTTCAATGATCAGGACCCCCACAGAGCAGGTATTATTTAGGTGGTGGATGGTTCTCAGCACTGCAGTGACACTGACATGGTGGTGGTGTGTTAGTGTGTGTTGTGCTGGTATGAGTGGATCAGACACAGCAGCGCTGCTGGAGTTTTTAAACACCGTGTCCACTCACTGTCCACTATATTAGACGCTTCTACCTAGCTGGTCCACCTTGTAGATGTAAAGTCAGAGACGATCGCTCATCTATTGCTGCTGTTTGAGTCGCTCATCTTCTAGACCTTCATCAGTGGTCACAGGACGCCGCCCACGGGGCGCTGTCGGGTGGATGTTTTTGGTTGGTGGACGATTCTCAGTCCAGCAGTGACAGTGAGGTGTTTAAAAACTCCAGCAGCGCTGCTGTTTGATCCACTCATACCAGCACAACACACACTAACACACCACCACCATGTCAGTGTCACTGCAGTGCTGAGAATCATCCACCACCTAAATAATACCTGCTCTGTGGTGGTCCTGACCATTGAAGAACAGCATGAAAGGGGGTAACAAAGCATGCAGAGAAACAGATGGACTACAGTCAGTAATTGTAGAACTACAAAGTGTTTCTATATGGTAAGTGGAGCTGATAAAATGGAAAGTGAGTGTAGAAACAAAAATGAACCTCTATGTAATTAGAAGTTACTGACTTGTTTATGAACATTAAGCCGACGGTGTTACGTTGGTTAGTTGGATTAGTGGTTAGTGGTTAAGGTTCTGTACTACCAATCATAAGATTTAACGTTTCAACTGCAACTGCTGGCAGACTGTTTTAAATATTTACTGTGTAAACTGTGAGTTAAAGCAGCTAAATGTAAATGTTAGAGAAATTATATATTTAATTCTTCCACCTGGATTAAGTCTGAACATTCAGGGTTAAACGTGTGAGCAGGTAAATGTTATCATGTTCTTGTGTAAAACACTGATACGATTTAAGGCGACCTTAAATATTTTAATCCAAACAAAGCAGTCACTGACCCCCTTATCTACACAAATACACTCACACCCAATCAAACAGCACAGTCACAACCCTGAGATCTTACTGACCTTAGCTGAGAGTACAGACGTCAGGTTCTGTTTAATGATCTGAAATCATTTACTCTCAAATATGAAATAAAAGAGGCATTTAGAAACGGACCAACAAGCCTACACTTCAGGAAAATCCCAGACTTTACTAAACACATAATAACATTTACATTACATAGAATAATATAACATCATTAGTTATAAATCTAAGCTAAAAGACTGTAAATATTTTATATGCCTATAATGTATCTACTAAATATTCATTTATTTATATAGTAAATAACCAAATCCAGTACTAAGGGTGCATTCACAGCGCTGGCTGTGCCATTGTTTACTATGGAGTGTGGCGGTTCACACTACACGACTTTCCAAGTCATCAGATCACTGTACAGTTCTCACTACACGACTGGATCTCTTGTAATCGGGAGTTTTTCAAGTCGGTGTGTATTTCACACTACACGACTGATCGGTGATCGGGGGTTTCACACTACACCATCTATCACCAACTGGAATCGCAGGCGAGCTTCTCTGCTCTCCCAAACTACGTTTTGTCACGAAAACAAACGCGAGAAGAGACGAGGGGTTTAATGACACCACGTCCAAAAATGCACGTCAACAAGTAGCGAGAGATCAAAGTTTGTGTGCTGATGTGCAGCGTAAAATCAAAGAGGAAAAATAAATGAATCTGAGTGGATTTGGCAACACGAGCAGCATGGATTGTTCTATAGTGAGTTGGAGGTTAATAAATATTGTTTGCAATGCAGCGTGGGTGTTTTGTAGAGAATGATCAGGTCAGAAATACTGTAAAACGTGTGTGCTGATGTATTCTGATATAAACTATATTACGCCCCTGTCCCACCTGTTTACACTCCTCCCCTGCGTTTCCCCTCACATCGTATCCTGCATTCTCATTGGCTGTTTGACATAGCACTCATTGCCAGTCGGGCAACTCAGATCCAGATATCTGACGTGCTAGAAATCTCGCTTCAGTCCGCTCGGATCGAGTTGTTGTGTAGTCGAGAGAGCCGAGTTTCGATCGCAGAGTCGCTCCCGAGCCGGCAAATCTAGCGCTGACCAGTCGGCGAGCGAAAATCAGGGCAAGGACCTCGTCAAAGCTCCTCCAATGAGACGAACTCTTTGATATGAGGCGGTAAAAGTGACTCAGGCCGTACGAACAACGCTTAACGTGAACAAAACGTGAATTATTGTACTAAAACAATGACTGAGGAACATACTGTACATGGAATTATCAGACAGCCATGCAGCAGCAGCACGGTGTATAAAATCAGACACGGGTCAAGAGCAAACGATACAATCGGAGTGACTCTGAGCATGATATGATTGTTGGTACAGTATCAGAAGGGCTGGTTTGAGTTGTTCATAAGCTGCTGAGCTCCTGGGATTTTCACCAAACCAAAACAGCCTCTAGAGTTCATTCAGAACGATTCAAAAAACGTCCATCGATAGCAGTTCTGCTAACTGGAAATGCCGTACTGGTAAGACTGGTCAGAGGGGAACAGGAAAAAATCACATCTGATTTCATTCAGATCAGCCGAAAACATGCGGAATTCCTAAACTTCAAATACTGACTCTCTTAACTGCGTATCCAATCAGGGTCGTGTGGGGGGTGGCTTGGAGCTGGAGCCTATCCCAGCTTTTCAATGGGCACAAGGCACACAGTAACACCCTGGACGGGGCGCCAGTCCATCGCAGGGCAGACACACACACACACACATTCACCTATAGGGCAATTTAGTGTCTCCAGTTAACTTGACTGCATGTTTTTGGACTGTAGGAGGAAACCGGAGCACCCGGAGGAAACCCACGCAGACTCAGGGAAAACATGCAAACTCCACACAGAAAGGGACCCGGACCGCCCCGCCTGGGGATCGGACCCAGGACCTTCTTGCTGTGAGGCGACAGTGCTACCCAGCGTGCCGCCTAAACTTCAAATTTCAGCAGGAAAAACGTTAAAACCCAGTGTGGTGTACTGGAGTTAAAGCCGTGAAAAACAGGGACATTGTGTTTACTGACAGTGAGACACCAGGTATTTGACCGCTGAGGGCTTAAAGCGTTACATGCAAGTCCGGACGAGCCACAGTCCTGCAGAGATTTTAGTTTTTCTGTGTTAAATCAGGTAAATAGTTCTGCGCCCAAATAGAACAATCATACTTAATCCTGGTCCTACAATGTACCCCTCTGTCCAACCATTTTACTTTCAGTTCTCGTCATATTCTGCACGAGAAAATGCTCTTACTGTCACTATTAAATATGGCAAATTTTTATTATTTTTTTAATTTTAAATCTGATTAATCTGACCTTCCTCACAGCAGGAAGGTCTTGGTTCGATCCCCAGGTGGGGCGGTCCGGGTCCTTTCTGTGTGGAGTTTGCATGTTCTCCCCGTGTCTGCATGGGTTTCCTCCCACAGTCCAAAAACATGCAGCCAGGCTAATTGGAGACACTGAATTGTCCTGTAGGTACCAGCCACTAGGATGCATAAACCAGTGCACCCTCAGTGCAGGTCCCAAGCCCGGATAAATAGGGAGGGTCGTGTCAGGAAGGGCATCCAGCGTAAAAACAGTGCCAAATCAATAATGCGGATCAGCATTAATGGGAGCAGCCAAGGAAATAGAGAGAGGCATTTTCCAAAATGTCCCAAACCTTTCTGTAAATGGGGTTTGCATTTGTGTGTGTGTGTGTGTAGATTAATGAATAACTAATAACAATTATAAAACTATTCATCCACAGAAAACCCTGCAGCTGTTTACAGTTCAGTGTAATTACGATGCAGGAATGAGGTCCACACATACTCACTAAATATCAGCAGTGTTAATGCTGGAATGTTAAATATGTCTCCTGGCATATTCCAGTTTATCTAGAACCACGACAAAAGAAACAACCCGGCCACTAAAGCACCGACATAAAGAAACCAGTGGCCTCGACAAACACACACCGAGAACCAAAATGTCACCACAAGCTAAACGTCAGTGTTTTGCAGTCACGCTGCATCACAAATACATTAAAACCATCTATCAGAAACACTCACGTGGTCACGGTGTGTCTGTGGGACCAGATCAGTGGAAATCTGGAGAACTGTACGTCACAAACACACTCGAAGTACACCAGCGAAGCTTGTCGTTACTGGCAACGTGTCAGCGGAGTAATACCATTGTGGTGTGAAAAGACCGTGCTGTTATCACCAATATCAGCACGGTTAGAACGCTTCTCCACCAATCAGATTGTAAGGTCGGAACTACCTGTTGTATAAGTCTATATATAGCATTATATTATATATACACATTATTGAACCGTACCGTGTTACATTACCGTTATCAACCATAACATTAAAACCACTTTTTTATTACTATTTGATCAGCTCCACTTACCATATAGAAGCACTTTGTAGTTCTACAATTACTGACTGTAGTCCATCTGTTTCTCTACATGCTTCGTCAGGACCCCCACAGAGCAGGTATTATTTAGGTGGTGGATGATTCTCAGCACTGCAGTGACACTGACATGGTGCTGGTATGAGTGGATCAGACACAGCAGCGCTGCTGGAGTTTTTAAACACCTCACTGTCACTGCTGGACTGAGAATCGTCCACCAACCAAAAATATTCAGCCAACAGCGCCCCGTGGGCAGCGTCCTGTGACCACTGATGAAGGTCTAGAAGATGAGCGACTCAAACAGCAGCAATAGATGAGCGATCGTCTCTGACTTTACATCTACAAGGTGGAACGACTAGGTAGGAGTGTCTGATAGAGTGGACGGTGAGTGGACACGGTGTTTAAAAACTTCAGCAGCGCTGCAGTGTCTGATGATCCACTCATACCAGCACAACACACACTAACACACCACCACCATGTCAGTGTCACTGCAGTGCTGAGAATCATCCACCACCTAAATAATACCTGCTCTGTGGTGGTCCTGACCATTGACGAACAGGGTGAAAGCATGAAGAGAAACAGATGGACTACAGTCAGTAATTGTAGCACTACAAAGTGCTTCTATATGGTAAGTGGAGCTGATAAAATGGACAGTGAGTGTAGAAACAAGGTGGTTATAATGTTATGGCTGATGTGTAACTTAGTTTTGTTGCTTTGTTTATAATTAATCATAAGTTTAATCTCTCACTCACACCTACATTCAGAACAATAATCTCCCAACATCACAAAAACAATCGTTTTAACAAAGTGTTTATGTAATTTTAGGTGGTTTGTGGTTTTAGCTTTTACTGTAGTAGTGAACAGTCTGGTTGTCCAAAAGCTCCCTGACGCCCTCTAGTGACCGGTTACAGTACAGTCTGAGCCACACCCAAACCGTTCTAAAACATCATCACGATTCCGTGACCAAATAACTCAATATTTCTACAGATGTTTAGTCTTTGTAAACAACCATGAGGGTTCATGAGGGATTTTAGGTGCTTTTTTGCTCTGTAGTCTTTAAAAACCATTCTGGAGTAAAACCCATTTTAACTTTTGTTTTAAGTTTGAGTTGACCTGTTTTTATTTTTAGGTTAATGAACATCCAAGCAAATATGAGAGTTTGAGTTTTCTTTTCAACTTCAGCAGAGCGCCCACTGTTCCATATTATTGGCTTAACAGATAAGTGTGGTACATATGAAGAATTGTACAGTTAATTAAAAGTAACTCGGATTCCTCCTAAAAGTAATAGCTGGAGTCCTAATACTCCACTCGGCACTTTTTAATGTAAACATTAAAACTGTTGAAACGAGCACTCCCCAACCTTTGTTGCACCACGGACCAGTTTCATATAAGATACAATTTCACAGACCAGCGGGGGCGGAGGGATTTAAAATAGAAGAACTATAGAATGAAGAATCATTGTGAATGCTGAGCTTTTTTTCGATGCAGTGAGACGCTGCTCCCACCTAGTGGTGATAAGAGACAATAACACCCGAAGAGTTTTGGAAATGTAATCGCTCTTGTAGCAGTGGATCCAGCGCCACGGCCCGGTGGTTGGGGACCACTGGCCTAAAGTTTAAAACAAATAAATAATGAAACTTCACTATCACATTAGCAGTTCATGAACAAGGACAGACTTACTGGTACCAGTTATACTTTTAGATTTCTTCAGAATGAAGTAAATCTGTAATACTGAACTGTATTAGAATAGTTTTATTTTAAAACTGCACACAAGGCTTTTTCTGCCTCCAAAATCACCTAAATCTTAATATTAAACTGTCAGTTGCTTTATAGTGCTGGAGCAGCATGTTTGTTTATATCTCTCCCTAACACAGCTTTATTGGTTCTAAATAAAAATAAGCAAAACAACTACAGGGTGAGTCAAAAGTCTCAGGACACTCTTTTATATCAGAAACGAAAGGGAAAATGTAATGGGTAAGGGGGACCTATCTTGTGTCCGGAACATAGTCGCCATATTGGATCAAGGGCAAGCTTTTCCAATGGGAAGGTGGTCATGTAGCAGATCAAAGAAGACCAGAAATCGATTGCCGCAAAATCCGCAACAAACGGCACCTTCAGCACGCCATCGTGGAGGCTCGTGACAGTATTTCTCCAGAGATTCTCATGCGGGTTCGTAACGATTGGATCCAGCGCCTCAGCTCTGTGTTCAGCACCAGGGACGACACACTGAACACGTCAGATAGCTGTGCATCACAGGGAACGTTCCCGGGTTATTGTTGCAACTGTGTTGATAACTGTTGAACCACAATAGATACTGCAAATCTGATTGCGGCAATCGTTTTCGGAGAAAATTCTGGTCTTCTTTGATATGCTACATGACCACCTTCCCATTGGAAAAACTTGGCCTTGATCCAACATGGCGGCCATGCTCCGGACATAGCCTAAAAGACAGGCCCCCTCACCCATTACTTGCTGGGGTATTCAGATGTCATTTTCTCTTTCGTTTCTGAAATAAAAGAGTGTCCTGAGACTTTTGACTCATGTATAATTATTTCAATGTTTTATATTTAAATAAATTGATCTGAATATGAAAGTGGTTGGTTTAGAAAAGTCTGAGGTATAAACGTTTGTGTTACTGGAAGTAAAATATCCAGTTTTTAACTCTACATTCTACTGACATTTTCATACCAAATCTATATGAATATAAAACTGATTTATAAAACATGTTAGAGTATTAAAGACAACTTACAATCAAGTTCGTTTAGTCTTTTAATGAAAGATTTAACATTAAAATAAAGCAACATGATATATATATATAGTTTGTTTGGTGTAAAATCCACTTACCTGCTCATCCTGAAGAGACGCTCATGAAAACCAGCAAAATCCAAATCCTGCTTCAATCAAAGATTACAACCCAGAATCTTTATGCTTTTAAATAATACTTCTTCATTACAAAATCGTTTATCTGCTGTTATTGTACGGCTGATTTAAACATCTAGGAGCTCAATATAAAATATAGGAGCTCCTCAAGGTTACACATTAAAATCCATCAGATTAACATGCACATTTTATTAACTGAAGCTCTGCTTACAGCTTCAGATCAGAACGTCCAATCAGAATTAATCAAATTATTTAGTTACAGTCTCAATGTTTTTCATTTTTCACCAAAATAAAAATAACTAGAGATTTTGATAGTGAAGAGTTGTAATGCTCTTACCTTCACACATGGTTTATCACAACAAATATGAACTATGAGCCCAATAATAAGCAATTCAGATCCTGAGGTTAGAAATCAGAGCGTCTCAATAAGAATCTGAATAACTCTAACACTAACACTGTTGATTTAAAACATGATAGAGGTTTATGGTACAGATTTCAACATAAAAGTAAGACATTATAATAAATCAAAACTGCAGATTTAAACCTGATTATTTTTCACACATCTACAAATGCACTCTAGATCTTCAAACTTGGTATAAATCATGGTAAATTTTACCTACATATAAAATGTGTGTCTCATGTAACAACCTTTCATAATCAGACCTTACACATACATGTTCACATTACAAAAACACTAAAATGAACATTAAATTACACATCACGAGTACTTAGACAAACCTGCTGCCTTATTTACCTTTACATTCTTAATTATTAATTACATAAACGCCTGTGTGGTAACTAACAGACATACAAATAAGATACACTTACAGCCAAACATACGTTTAACACACAAACATACTCAAGAGTTTTGAAATGGATGCCCAACAACCCTATAGCTGGGTGTCTACATACTTCTGGCCATATAATCTAAGTCAACTTTATCTGGCATTTCTGTTTTAACAGTTCTAATACTTAGATTTGAATATTAAATAAATCTGCAGGTGGATTGGACGCTATTCCATTTTAAAAAAAGCATCGTTAATAAATATCAACAATATGACGACACTGTTCAAGTACAAACCTGAAGCACCTAAATGCTTCCTTACACATTACCAATGTAAACCTACACATGTATATATACACACAGTTGTGTCAAAATACAAAAGTCTGCAAACACTTAAACTGTACAAGATTAAAGTTCTATATATATATATATATATATATATATATAGTGAGCTCCCAAGTGCATAAAATAAATACAGGTAATAATTAAAGTCCCTCAAAAACCATATCATCAAGGTCCAGCCTGGTTAGATTTGATCTGACAGACTTATTTTTTTATCATCTTGTTAGCAGCAATAATGACTTTTTAGAAAGTGGCATCCCACAAGGTTCTATTCTGGGACCCGTATTGTTCTTGTACTAAATACAATCCTGAATTTATAAGACACATAATGACTTTTTTTTTTAAAGACTGGCATCCCACAAGGTTCTGTTCTAGGACCCTTATTGTTCTTGTACTAAATACAATCCTGAATTTATAACACACAATGACTTTTTTTAAAAGACTGGCATCCCACAAGGTTCTGTTCTAGGACCCTTATTGTTCTTGTACTAAATACAATCCTGAATGTATAACAGACACATAATGACTTTTTTTTTTAAAAGACTGGCATCCAACAAGGTTCTGTTTTAGGACCCTTATTGTTCTTGTACTATACATTATTGTACATGAGACATGAGTGACTTTAATGCTGCTGATAAAGTAAAAATGATCCAGCAGCTCAGTTACACACAAAGTCATGATAATTATAGACATTTAACACTGATTAAAACTGAACTAAGTACTACAGTGGGTTTTAAATCGATGAGATAATCACAAAGCAAACAAATCAGTGATTGTATGTTTTACAGGTAATTCTCCAGGTTATTAAACACAATGCAGAGAACTTAAATTACTTTGATCAAACAGTGTTGTTGCAGAAACGTGTAAAACTCCAAACCAAATGAAACCATACAAATTAAAGGTAACTGGTTCATCACGTTATATTCAAAACTATTTGGCTGTTCTGCTAGGAACATGATCGGTTCTAATGTTCTTAACATTTTAGTACAAACTTTAACCTTCCATTTAAAAAGGAAGCTGCTCAAAACATGACTGAGTGAATATTTGCATAGATAAAAAATAACAATGCCATGCTTTATAAATGGTAATACACCCAAACACGCTTAAAATACATCATGGCACAGCAGTTTCTAAAAAAAAAAATACATTTAAAATAAGAAGAAAAAAAAGGTTCCATTTACATTTGCCTGCAATATTTACAAATTTTGATAGTTGTCGGGACTCTGCAGTAAGTTTTAAAAGGACTTTAACAATTTACTAGGCTACAAAAACCAGCAAAATCATTTAAGAGCTGCAAAGTTTACCAACATTGTGGCACAACTGGTTCCATTTCCAAAAACTCATCTATCATTTACATAAAAATACAAAATGCAGCTTTTACACAAGGTCAGATCAGTTTATAAATAAAAACATTTGGTGCCTCCGATTCATACAAAGCGGATCGTTAAAATTTATTGAATTAAATCACAACCAATCAGATCTGAGCTTTAGATCTTCACCCAACGTACAGACAGTGCATAAAGCGGATGAATAAATGACGAGCGTGAACCTCAGTAAAGACTTTATTACAACACAGTCTATTTAATAAATCCAAGCAAAGACATTCATGCACAATAATGCAGACACGAAGAGGGGAAAAAGGGCGTGGCGGGGCCTGAAAACAAAAACAAACAAAAAAACCAATCCCTATAAAAACAACGTCTATCGGAAACGTACACGCTAGAGCAGTTCTGTGTTTTTGGTCGAGGGCAGAGCGAGAGAAAGTTAGTCTGAAAGGTTTCTTTACTTTCTCGTCTAATTACACAATGAAATAAAAAGGAAATAAAAAGAGCTGCAGGAATTAAGAGAGGAGCGAGTATCTTTACATGTACGACGTGTTTATACTGAAGCGGGTCGATACTCGGAGCACAGAGACGGTGGGCGGGCGGGTGGGTGACGGGTCTGCTCCTCTCTGACGGCGGTGAAGGGTGGGAGAGACGGTCGGGTTGGGTTCCTTCTCCGACTCGAGATCTTCGGTTCAGCTGAAAGGTGTCAGAAATGGAGGTGGCAGTTTGGTTTGGGGGGTTCAAACCCGTACACATAGATGCAACACATATCATACACACACATCTTACAAAAACTACAATTACAGATAATCTAACAATCATCGAACAGGCAGGGGGCCGGATTCACAAGACTCTAGTGGACCTGCAACTGTGTGACCGTAAGTATGTGGACACCCTTCCTGATTAGTGAGCTCAGCCCTTCTTATTGTCCCATACTTTGGTGGGTCAGCATTGCGTACGGAGAGCCACGCCCTGGTCTCTGCGCGTCTCCGCTTTCTGTACAGGCGCCCTGTTTAACCAAGGTCCTGACACAGCGCTGATAACCCCACCCATTATTAGTCTTACAGGTCTCCCACCCAGCCAACTAAAGGCCAATTTTGTCTGCTAGATGGCACCCAGCTCAGATTCGAACCCGGGAGCTCGGAATCTCGGCGCTGGTGTGCTAGTGGATTTTAGAACGCGTTTAAGATTCGTTTTGTGAATGCGGCCTCGGATTTTAAGACACAAAGCCCCGTGTGGCAGCAGGTCCTTCTATACCAGCCAGGCAGAGGCACAGGTGAAGCTCCTGCTCAGCTGGTACGGAATCCTGCAGTCACACTCTTTCCCCAACTTCTTTTTTTTAAAGAACGGACACCCCAGTGGAAATCAACGATCATTCTGACATCACAGACAGACCCAAGAAAACATAGAAAGTGTACCAGCACATTTTAAAAGAGCAGAATTAAACATCACATGTTCATTCATTCACCTACAAAGCAGAAACCTTTAAACACATGACTGTACGTTATTAGGATTAAACACACGTTACCCATCACACACTTACAGAAACATACAGAATTCAGAACATCACGTGGAAGAGTTACGCCCCATCCCCGTTTCCAAATTTGAACCGTCATACATTATTATAAACACTTTAAACCCCGTATTACATTTCACATTTTGTTGGTCGATTTTCTAAGTAAAACTAAGTGAACACATCTACCAGAACCCTTCACTGTTTCCATGGCAACATGAATAAAATTTAGGGATGTAACGATACACTCTACCCGAGGTAGGTACAAACTACACCAAATAAGCCGCTCAGGTGGCGCGGCGGTAAAAACACACGCTGGGACCAGAGCTGGGATCCGGAGTACATCGTGTCGAGTCTCGGCTCTGCCCGCCGGCTAAGGCCGAGCATCCACGTGAACGACGATTGGCCCGTTGTTCGGATAGGGGCGGGACTAAGCCGGATAAGGTCGCGTTCTCGTGTCTAACGCAATCTGCCGGCTGATCGGTGGCGCCTGCACAGAGATGAGAATAGAGCGCCGTCAGGGTGAGTCTCTCCGTACACGACGCCGAGCTGCACTGCACTCGTCGAAGTGTACGTGATGAGATGCGTACGGCTGCTTCCCACGGGTCGGAGGGGGGCGTGGGTCAGCTTTGTTCTCCTCGATCAGAGCGGGGATCGGCGTCGGTGGAGAGGAAGCGTGACGCAATCGGGCAGTTGGACGCGCTTAGGTCGGGAGAAAATGCATATACCAAAAAAAAAAAAAAAAAAAAAAGGATCCCAAATAATGCTTATTGTGTAAAAAAACTAATGAAATTTTAAAACAACATTATACAAATAAATGAATAATACAAATAAATAAAGTATCCTCACAAATACATTTGGCTGAAAAATCCCAAACCTGGCAACTTTGTGAAGTGCCGTCAACCAGGCGAGGTGAACAGCACCAGTGCACATTACATCCCTAACACATATAGAATAAGATACTACATGTATTTATTTATTTTTGGAACTTTGCTTCCATCCATGACATGATCTAGTGTCTCCAGTTCACCTCACTTACAAGTCTTTGAACTGTGGAGGAAGAAAACCCACACAGACATGGGGAGAATGTGCTAAACTCCACACAGAAAGGACCAGGACCTTCTTGCTGTGAGGTGACGGTGCAACCCACCATTAAGGGGAATGCAACTGTTTCAGCTATAACTTTAGTTGGAGTAATATTTGGTAACTATAGACTGAGGAGACACATGGGGGTCACAGGATGTTGTTTAGATGATCCATCTAGTTTGTTTGTTTGTTTATTAGGATTTTAAGGTCGTGTTTTACACTTTTGGTTACGTTCATGACAGGAAACGGTCGTCACTCAGTACACAAGATTCATCAGGTCACAAGGTTATATCCAACACAGTCATGGGCAATTCAGTGTCTCCAATTCACCTCTCACTTGCACGTCTTTGGACTGTGGGAGGAAACCGGAGCTCCCGGGAGAAACCCGCACGGACACGGGGAGAACATGCAAACTCCACACAGAAAGGACCCAGGACCGCCCCACCAGGGAATAGAACCCAGGACCTTCTTGCTGCGAGGCGACAGCGCTACCCACTAAACCACCGCGCCGCCCCCCACGTTAGGAAATAGACCGAGAAGACGCATGAGGTCACATGACTTTGTTTAGGGACCAGCGGGCGGTGACTTAAAGCTCTATCTAATTTGCAAAATTAACAAATACATAAAAATTCGGTTTGTTCCATTTAGAGGACGTGTTCACTTATTTTATTTAGAAAAATCAACAAAATGTCATTTCATTAAAAGCACACACACACTTACATATAATTTATACCTTCATATTGATTTATATTCATGTTACCAGTAGAACTGAGGGGATTTTAAACAACGTTCTGTAACAAGAAGCAATTTTAAACTGTTAATAAATGTATAAACCATGACAGACTGAGACGGTGTCAAGCATCACAAGATGGACAGGGCTGGACAAACAAGCCACGTCTTATTTTTTTAATTGGTCTAGATTAAAATAAGACCTAGACTTGAACCTGATACTGTAAAGGTGGGCTTGTATTGGTGCTGGGTGATAACCAGTACATTAAAAGACTTTCGGTGGTCTCTGAATATATTCAGCATTACCTAAAGCACTGTACTGCCACCTGGTGTCTGTATATTTAAACTGCGACTGAAATGTGTAGTCACACTAAAGAAAGTGAGCGGTTTGGAGATTCAGTTACTGACTGGATCTAATACATGGTGACCCAGCTGATCTGTCCAGCCCTGTAACATCAGGGTGTGTGTGTGTGTGTGTGTGTGTGTGTGTGGAACGACAACGTTTAGCAGCGTCCAGTCACACCTACACAAATCAAAACCCCAACTAGTAGGATCAGAACGGTTTGGTTTGAGGTCGGCTATCGAACGCCAGAACAAAGACAAGAAATAAAACTCAACCCAGGACACAACGCTAACGTACTCTATATGGCCAAAAGTATCCGGACACCTTGCACCGAGCTTGTTGGACATCCCATTCCAAAACCACGGGCGTGAATTGATCACTGATCATTTTAGGAAGGTTTTCCACAGGATTTTGTGGACATGTGGGGTGACATGTCAGGGTTCTATACAGTTTATACACACCACATTTGCTTTGTGCACTTTTTCCTTTCCCAGTCTGTTGCCGAATTGAAATGCATATTATTTATTTTACACGATTAACTTTATTCTTTATCTGAAATAATCTGAACTCTGGATATTTAGGCTGGGTGTCCCAATACTTTTGTCTGTATAGTGTAGAATATCAAAACATTAGGTCAACACAATACATAAAGTCAATTTCCAATACAGGGTGTAACTTTTAAAGACTTTGAGGCTGTAATATAAGTTACTTGTTTAGAGTTTAATAATCAAACAAAGCAGATTTGCACGTACTGTGATTTTAGAATTGAATTAGTGACACATAAGTACCACAAAGAGTCAAAGTAGATCTTACACTCACAGTTGAATTAATCATTAATCCATTCATGTCGATATTAATAATGCTCAGAATCAAACAAACAATATGTAGAATTGCATATTTAAAGGTGATGATACAGGTAACTACAAGATTAAACTTTGGTGGCAGATTTATCAATCTGTGTGTCAATAGCAGTAAAAAATAATTAATTTTAGATAGATAGATCACAATGACATGAAACCAGTCTGCTAACTGGGCTTAGATTAAGCACAGTAACTAAACTGGTCGCTCAAAGACCTTGCCCAGACCTTACCTACTGCACTAACAAGGCCCATAATGCACCAAATGTCTGAATTAACGCTTACAGACCGACTGATTACAGTCAGTCCCGGTCCCGGTCCCCGGGTCAGGGCTGTCCAATCGTTTCATCTAGTAAACGTACCGAAACCTCAGAAGACATGAATGATGAGAATTTGGCTGAACAGGTGATAAACCTGCCACCTGGACTGAAATACCCGAGCGTGTGACGATGTACAAACCATAATAATAATACATCAGGCCAGACCGAGCGTTCAGTAACAACAGAATGGGGAAGGTCACGTCACAGTAAAGTGCATCAGAATTCAGGATCTCGGGTGAACTCTCATTTTCAAAGGCCGATACAGGACACCGTCCTGTGAAGGACCCGGAACTGAACATCTGACCACGCCTACGGACACGATCACCGACTAACGGATCCGTCATCGTGCATTCGCGTGATACACGGCCGAGCCCGCTTCGTGCCGCTGCGCCATGGCTTCCCGCGGAGCGCCGCCCCGGCTCGCTCCCGACCCGTGTAAAGTGATGCCGACGAGACGAGTCGTTAATGGGACACGACCAGAAGCGAGGCACACGGATACACTACCGTAGAACCACGGCATTGTGGGAAAGTTCCCTGATCCTGAAATGGCCGGCTGTAGCTTCGCAGCAGTTTAATAAGATCCGACTGAAGCGATGAAGGCTCGCGAAGCCACGCCCTTTTATTATTATTATTTTTTACACAGTGGAACCACCAGCAGGAAGGCGGCTGCATTGCGGCGTATCACGTGAAAGCACGACATTAGGACACACGTGGACAGCCAATCAGATCACACCAAATTCGATAATACAATAGAAATTGTGCAAACGAAAGAATTTGTCGACTTTTCTAAAGCATTTGGAACCACATGACATTTTACAGACGTGCTGCTCAAAAACATTTGGGACATTAGGAGATTTTAGTGCACACATTAGACAGCAACAAGAAAAGCCGACTTTCAAAAAGGGGGCAGAATATGTGTGTTCAGAACATCTGGAACATCTACAGATGCATATGATCATTAACAAATCAATGTACAGCTTCACATGTCTAGACTTTTACACATTTTTAATTAGAGAAACTACTAAACCCTGGCAGTAACGCTCACATCTTTCACTTCATAGAAAAGATCAGTCGCGCACGACATTTCACATCACGTACAGCTAGGGCTGGGCGGTATATCGCAAAAATTGATATATCCGATATCAGTTTAGCGAACGAATCGTCAGTTTCGGCTCTTTACCAGGAAAGCCGAGAGAATAGACGATGGAAGACGGTTTTCATCAGTTAGGTGGATGAACACGGTTACATATGGATTTATATATTCTGGAAATATTCTGGAAATATTCTGGAAACGTGCAAGACGGTCTCCAAGACAAAAAAACAAGTAGATCATATCCCTAACGGAACACCACACGGATGTAGATTTGGTCTAAATTGGAGGAAGAGAAGCTCAGGTAAGCAGCGGTTACGATTTTAAACTGCTGCGTGCCTGATCTGGGTCGCAGATTTTTGAGGCTCATTTATTTTAAGTAAAAACAGACATCAGAAATGTGATCGTGAGATTCTGCTGGTTTGTTTGATATAAATATTGTCAATATTAATACAAATACAGCTTTATAATAGTACAAAATATAAACAGAATTGATCAGAACTGCAGTATTTTAGCTTATATCGTTTACGTCATGTCGTATCGTATATCGCCACTTCTCGAAAGCATATCGAGATACGAGTTTTTTAGTCATATCGCCCAGCCCTACGTACAGCCACATCACATCTCAGTATGACAGATTATAGGAAACATCATTCAGCCAATCAGTGACTCGTTACAGATCATTAAATGCGGTTTCACTCGGACTCAAATTTCCAACACAATTATATGATACTTGTGCCAAAGTTTAACAGAATTACACGTAATTAATGTACATTACTGTCTGAGAAAATTTAATCAGACTTCATTTCAGTGACATGTATGAATTGTGCTTAATTTTACTTCTTACACAACATCAGATTTAACAGAGTTCATGCTATACAGCGTTCCGAAACCGTGTTTATGCTATACAGCGTTCCGAAATTGCTTTATTTATTGCAATTAATGATATAGGTTACAGCCACAAGAATAGAATTTACAGCACAAATACCTACATAATCCAACTCGAATCTAAACCATCATGACCACCAGATCACACGATTCAGTTTAAAATCAATCAGTAGTGATCAAACCGTCACGTATGGGATTTTTAATCCAGCCTTGGATTTAGTATATTTATAATATCACACACACTGCATATTAATGTTATAATAAATAGTGGTTTTAAAGAATACTCAGATCAGACATTATACCAAAAACTTACAAGAAATCTTATAATTGGTAGATTACAAATAATTTACTGTGATTTATTATTACACAAATATAAATATAAAACTAGGGTAGGATTTGATTAAGTTTATACATACAGTGTATCACGAAAGTGAGTACACCCCTCACATTTCTGCAAATATTTCATTATATCTTTTCATGGGACAACACTATAGACATGAAACTTGGATATAACTTAGAGTAGTCAGTGTACAACTTGTATAGCAGTGTAGATTTACTGTCTTCTGAAAATAACTCAACACACAGCCATTAATGTCTAAATAGCTGGCAACATAAGTGAGTACACCCCACAGTGAACATGTCCAAATTGTGCCCAAATGTGTCGTTGTCCCTCCCTGGTGTCATGTGTCAAGGTCCCAGGTGTAAATGGGGAGCAGGGCTGTTAAATTTGGTGTTTTGGGTACAATTCTCTCATACTGGCCACTGGATATTCAACATGGCACCTCATGGCAAAGAACTCTCTGAGGATGTGAGAAATAGAATTGTTGCTCTCCACAAAGATGGCCTGGGCTATAAGAAGATTGCTAACACCCTGAAACTGAGCTACAGCATGGTGGCCAAGGTCATACAGCGGTTTTCCAGGACAGGTTCCACTCGGAACAGGCTTCGCCAGGGTCGACCAAAGAAGTTGAGTCCACGTGTTCGGCGTCATATCCAGAGGTTGGCTTTAAAAAATAGACACATGAGTGCTGCCAGCATTGCTGCAGAGGTTGAAGAGGTGGGAGGTCAGCCTGTCAGTGCTCAGACCATACACCGCACACTGCATCAACTCGGTCTGCATGGTCGTCATCCCAGAAGGAAGCTGACGCACAAGAAAGCCAGCAAACAGTTTGCTGAAGACAAGCAGTCCAAGAACATGGATTACTGGAATGCCCTGTGGTCTGACGAGACCAAGATAAACTTGTTTGGCTCAGATGGTGTCCAGCATGTGTGGCGGCGCCCTGGTGAGAAGTACCAAGACAACTGTATCTTGCCTACAGTCAAGCATGGTGGTGGTAGCATCATGGTCTTGGGCTGCATGAGTGTTGCTGGCACTGGGGAGCTGAAGTTCATTGAGGGAAACATTAATTCCAACATGTACTGTGACATTCTGAAACAGAGCATGATCCCCTTCCTTCGAAAACAGGGCCTCATGGCAGTTTTCCAACAGGATAACGACCCCAAACACAACCTCCAAGATGACAACTGCCTTGCTGAGGAAGCTGAAGGTAAAGGTGATGGACTAAACCCAATTGAGCACCTGTGGCGCATCCTCAAGTGGAAGGTGGAGGAGTTTAAGGTGTCTAACATCCACCAGCTCCGTGATGTCATCATGGAGGAGTGGAAGAGGATTCCAGTAGCAACCTGTGCAGCTCTGGTGAATTCCATGCCCAGGAGGGTTAAGGCAGTGCTGGATAATAATGGTGGTCACACAAAATATTGACACTTTGGGCACAATTTGGACATGTTCACTGTGGGGTGTACTCACTTATGTTGCCAGCTATTTAGACATTAATGGCTGTGTGTTGAGTTATTTTCAGAAGACAGTAAATCTACACTGCTATACAAGTTGTACACTGACTACTCTAAGTTATATCCAAGTTTTATTTCTATAGTGTTGTCCCATGAAAAGATATAATGAAATATTTGCAGAAATGTGAGGGGTGTACTCACTTTCGTGATACACTGTATATATATATATATATAGCCAAGTAACTGCACCCTACACACTGTGTATGTCAGACTGAGACATAAATAATAATCTTTAGCTATTATCACGTTACCTGCACGAGTGCTGAGTAGCTGTAATAACCAAACACAGACCCAAGTCTGTAAATCTGCCTCATCTCAAATAAAATTATTATTAAGGGTGTAAAATAAGAATGAATTTCTAATTTTCTCTCCCTAATATAAAAGTAAACATGATTTCTAATTTTTCAGCTCAGATTTTTCAGGGTGGAATAACCAAACCATAGAAACAGTGTGTGTGTGTGTGTGGGATCTCACCTGCCGTACCTACCCGACGGTTCCTGACCTGCTCCGGGTTCCTCTGCTCCACCGTCTTCGTTAAACCGTGACCTGAATCATTAAGACAGAGACGGATGCGCCGACGCCGTACTCGTACCTTTCGCGTTAGCGGTGGCGGTACTCCCTCTCTCTGTCGCGGTCCCTCTCGCGGTCCCTCTCGCGGTGGCGGTCCCGCTCGCGGCTCCTCTCGCGGTAGTAGTCCTCGTGCCGGTCGCGGCTGCGGGACTTGTGCCGGCGGCTCTTCTCGCGGGAGCGACTGTGGTCACGCTCCCTCGAGCGCTCCCGCCTGCTACGGGACACAGGAGCCGAGCGGCGATCAACGTGAGGAGCTACTTATCAGCTCCGCTTACCATATACAAGCACTTTGTAGTTCTACAATTACTGACTGTAGTCCATCTGTTTCTCTGCATGTTTTCATGCTGTTCTTCAATGGTCAGGACCACCACAGAGCAGGTATTATTTAGGTGGTGGATGATTCTCAGCACTGCAGTGACACTGACATGGTGGTGGTGTGTTAGTGTGTGTTGTGCTGGTATGAGTGGATCAGACACCGTGTCCACTCACCGTCCACTCTATTACACACTCGTACCTAGTCGGTCCACCTTGTAGATGTAAAGTCAGAGACGATCGCTCATCTACTAGACCTTCATCGGTGGGCACAGGACGCTGCCCACGGGGCGCTGTCGGGTGGATATTTTTGGTCGGTGGACGATTCTCAGTCCAGCAGTGACAGTGAGGTGTTTAAACCTCATCCACCACCTAAATAATACCTGCTCTGTGGGGGTCCTGACCATTGAAGAACAGGGTGAAAGGGGGTAACAAAGCATGTAGGGAAACAGATGGACTACAGTCAGTAATTGTAGAACTACAAAGTGCTTCTATATGGTAAGTGGAGCTGTAGAAACAAGGAGGTGGTTTTAATGTTATGGCTGATGGGTGTATGGTTCTGTCTGTTCACTCTATATATTTAATTTAATTTAAATCTGCTTTCATGAAGCCTGTTAAGCTTTTTTATTATTATTGTCTCCAAAACCACTAAAATAAACACAGTGGAGCAGCAGGTCAGGTATAAAGGAGTGAAAGCAGGATGGTGAAGCACCTCCAACTGTTAGTTTGATGTATCAGTCAGAGTGGTGGAGGAATACAAAGAGTGTAGCGTGTTCCACCATACACGTCACAGGAGACAGGAGAGAGAGAGCGGGAACGGAACGGGGGAGTAGAGTCCGGACGGGCGGGTACCTGTTAGCGGAGCCGTAGGATTTGGACTCGATGCCGTGCAGACAGTCCTGTAGGGAACTGATCAGCACCTTGCAGCGGTCGTCGGCCGAGACCTTGGACTGCTTGATTAACGAGATGGCCGTCACCAGGGTCTCTATAGCGCTGCCGTAGTCACCTGAGAAGCGTAGTGACCGTTAGCACACGACACGGCACCGAAACAGGGTCAGGTGCACACGTATCGCTATACACAAGCACAGAGACGCTAAAACACTTATAACTCTCCGTTACGGACAGAATAATTATCAATATAATTAACCAACCTGAAGATCTTACCAAGCTTGCAACATTAATAAATAAGGTCCGGGCCCTTGAGCAAGGCCCTTGAGGCTCAATGGCCTGCACTGTATTCTGCTACAAATGCAATAAGCTTTGGAAAGAAGCGTCTGCTAAACGGAACACATGTAAAGAAAATATTACATCAAATCTAGCCAATCAGAGTGGCTAAAAATGTGTGTACCTGTACGTGTGTGTGTACCTGCACTGGCGTCTGATACAGCCCTGGAGATGGCGCTGCTGGATATAGCTCTGTTTCTGTTCATGATCTCCTCGAATTCAGGCTCGCTGAGGGGGGCGCGGCCTGTATCCATGTCCCTGTGACGGTGTGTGAGGAACAAAGAGCAGACGGTCAAGCACTTCGGACACACACGGCGCACCAGACACTACGGTCACTACGGTCCGTTACCTGTCGGGTCTGTAGTCCCGTTCGTACGGCGGCAGGCGGCCGTAGGGGTCGTTGGGAGGCGGAGCTCTTCCGTCCGGCGGCATGTTGTTCCCGGGCGGCGGGAAGAAGGCGGGGTTGACGTGCGGGGCCGGCGGGGGGCCTCCGGGCGGGGGGCCTCGCATGTGCGGGGGCGGGGCTAACGCCATGGGCGGGCCGATGGGACCGGGCGGACGGGGCGGGAACGGGCCCGGAGGGGGCGGGCCCTGCTGGGGCGGCGGCGGGCCGGGCGGCGGGCCGTAGCCCGGGGGGGGCGGGCCCGGGGGCATGGGTCCGAGCGGGGGCTGGCCGAACTGGCCGGGGAACAGGACGGGGGGGGGCGGGCGGTCCCCTCGGTTGGGGGGGCCCGGGAGGGGTGGGGCTAGACCTTGACCGGGCGGAGGGGGGCCGGGCGGACCCGGGGGGCCGGGGGGGCCCAGGGGAGGCCGGGGGGGCCCCTGCATACCACCTACACACACACACACACAGATTAGCACGGTCAGTATAACTGTAGTATAACTCCTACCGAGAACTCACGTCACCTTGAACTCACGTCTCACCTGGGAAGTGTGGCGGCGGCCCGCCAGGTCCAATCGGATTGGGAAATCGATCTCCCATACCTGGCGGACCTGGGAAGCGCCCACGACCCCTGCCGGGCGGAAAGCCGGCGCGGCCGCCGATGCCCGGAGGTCCGGCTTTGCCCTCGCCCGACATCTGTCCGGACTGGTTACCTGGAGACACAGGAGAACATGCTGCTCTGCATGAGTAGGTGAAACCCAGCTTCTTCATGTTCACCCAATCAGAACTTTCATTCATCTGAGCAGATTATTTATTTTAATCACAAGACGTGCGACTGGCAGTGAGCGACATGTGGAACAGCCAATGAGAGCGCGGGATACGGTGCGAGGAGTGTAAACAGGTGGGACGGGGGGATAATATAGTTTATATCAGAATACATCAGCACACACACGTTACAGTATTTCTGACCTGATCGTTCTCTACAGAACATAACAACAAAACACCGACATTGCAAAAATATTTATTAACCTCCAACTCATTAACTCCATCATTCTAAATAGGTATCGGTATCGGTATCGGTAAGTACAAAAATACACGTACAATGTATTTGTAATCTATTCTAATCTCCTCCCCAAAATAACCCCAGACTTCATCTCCAGGATGCGCTCCGTGTACCTTCATTCGTTTTTCACTTCAAATCCCAAAGTTAAAAAAACAAGAAAACGAGTCGTTATTCGTTTTGAGAACAAATATTGGAAAACGGAAATAAACACAAGCGCATTCACGCGCTGACACGCACGTGTTTACTTCATATATAAACAGTGTATGCACGTGTTGAGACAGTAATAATAACGTAACGTGTGTGTGTGTGTATTCGCTCTATCTGTAAAAATCAAACATTATGGGGATGGACTTCTGTACTGGATGTTGTACGTGGTCGTGATCAGATAAATTCTGATCTCTTCCCTACACACTCGCTCCCTGCGCCCTATAGTGCACTTAACATTCTTAAAGGGCCGGACAATATATCTGTAATTCACATCAAACAACAAACTTTTTTTAGTTTTTAAAGGAAAAATAGTTCTTGTGTGAAGCTTCCCCAGCATGAATATTAATAAAAGTGCCTGTAAAGAAATTGGAACATGTAGCTTTGTCTCAGAAGTGTCTTGTTGTTATTACCTTATCGTGAGATATATATCGTATATCGCCGTTCAGCTAAAATATATCGAGATATTATTTTGATCCATATCGCCCAGCCCTAATCTCAATAAATAGAGAGAGATTTTGTTCTTTGTGGACCAACGAAAGCTAGAAAAGTCATTAATCACGCTCGATTACTAATTAATAAACGTAGCAGCAAAAGTATAAGGACACCTGATGAAGAGCCTGTTAGATGCTCCAGTTCTAACACCGGAGTGGAGCAGGACTGATATTTGAACCAAGTGAGTGAACGTACTTTTCCGGGACTGCATCTCGAACTGGCTGAGCGACTGTTTGTTACAGGGAGTGACGATGGGGTTCTGACCGTGCAGCTCTCGCTTCGACAGCAGGTCCATCAGCTTCCTGGAGGAGGCTTCAGATCCTACACACACCAACGCAAACCTAACACACACACACACAATTACTTCATTATTAGAAATCTTACTGTTCATAACACACCAATAAAGCTTGTAAATACTTGATACTAGGGCTGGACGATAGGGCTAAAACTTATATCACGATATAACTCGTAATTCCGATATCGATATGAATAACACAAATGTCAGAAAAACTTGCTTAAATTGGTCGAAAACTCTGTTATATGGGTTCTGGTTTCATTCTGTGTGTTGCAGTATCGTGTCCCGCTGTTCCTGGTACGACGCCCTACTTTTGGGTGTACGGTCCTCCTTTTTGTGACTACGAATGTGGCCACCCTAGGCCAGCGGCTGTTGATCCAGTAGTGTTTTGGTCACTCACTCGTTTACCTATACAGGCAGCGAGCGCCATGTGGAATTACATACATTTATTTTTTCTCATTTTCCCCTGTGAAAAACTAAAATAAAGCTTATAACCTTAACAGAATTTCAAAGATATTCCTTTGCAATACTTCATCATTTGACTGCAAACTTGTGTGTCCTGATGAGACTCATCCGAACCCCAGAACATGCCGGCGTGAACGCATGGAAAACACATTTTAATTTACTTTCAAGGATATGACACATTCTGACCGACACTATTAAGCCAAATCAGCTTTGAACATTCACTTTACTTTTAATATCCTTCTACAATGCTGGTGCTTCTTAACACTGAATATTCTCTGTTCAATAGACGTGTTATTTAAATGCTATAAAAAAAATTTAGAAAAACCGCCCAATTTAGAGGAAAACCGCCCAATCTGGCAACACTGGAACGCGAATATCCCGTCGTCGAGCGCCACAACTAATAAGAAGTAGTAATAATAACTGGTATTAGTACTCAGTAGTATTACTCCTTCTGTAATAGTGTTGGTGGTTGACATAATTCATAAATGTATCTATCGTGTATAAACGTACAATAAAGCGTTCTTCCGCGACGCAAAATAGTTCGATTAACAGTGTTGCTAGGCGACATGAGGGCGAACATAACATTCACTTTCTCTATTCAGTGGCGTATTGATATGGAATGATGCAATGATTTTACAACGGCTCCGAACGCGGCTCAGCCAATCAGATTTTAGGAGCGGAACTATCCGGGCTGCGTCCGGAATCGCGTACTTACAGAGTGAGCACTAGATTGGAGGAAGTGCGCACTACTCGGCCGGTAAAGAAGTGCATACTTCCAGTACAGACGCGTGCAGTATGCACACAACACGGCTACGCACTACATCCGCCATCTTACTAACGTCGAGTGATGACGTAAGGACGCGATGTCGTAATATCACCATGGTTACAGACTCATTACAAACCCCACTCGCCAAAATTTTGGATATTTATCGTCTTTTTGTTATTTATTCGTCTTTAAAATGTTTTATTTTATTTCTCTCACACTTGTGAACAGAGGACTCGGTTTTCCGCGTCTTTCTTGTTTCTTATTCCGCCTCGACCGCCTACGCAGCTCCGGTTGCATTACGGGATACATTAGCGGACCGCAAGTGTGCATCGCTTGCATACAAACAAACCTTGAACCCGCTAACGACCCCTGCAGACCTACATCCCATAACGAGGCGTGCTTTACCCTTTAGACTGTCCGTTCGCTCTGTTCTCGAAGAACTTGATCTCCAGCAGATCGGTGATGCCGACGGAGTGAATGGCTTCGGTCAGATCTTCGTCTGTGGTCCACTGTGGAGAAGACACCGGGGTTAGTACACGAACAGTGTGATTACCTGGTGTGTGTGTGTGTGTGTGTGCGCGCGTGATTACCCAGGTGAGGTTGCCGATGTACAGAGCGATCCTCTTGCCCGTGTAGGTATAAACCACGTTGGGCGGAGCTCCTTTACCGGACTCGCCGCCGCCGGGTGCAGGCAGGTTATCCAGGTAATCTCGGTCCTCGGGGGCGTCGCCGTTATTGGCTGACGGAGAGATGACGTCATCGTACAGGTCGATCTGATCGTGGACCGGATAATCTGCTTCCTGCGGGAAAGATCTGCTGTTAACGCTTCTCATCCAGACATCTGAAGACATCTTGTGGTATCTGGATGTTACCAGTGGGTCCTTCAATCTGAACGTTCACATGATCTCGGAACGGCTCTGATGCCACTAGCCAAAAGAAGCTTCACGGTACTCTTTTGTAACCGTATCGGTTTTAAACGGTACTCTTATCAACACACGGAGTCGGATATAAATGTAGTGGATTTATCACACCATGCACTGGTGTCCTTCTTTAAAATCCTGTCCTAATCTTGTCTGGAACGAGCGTATGAACACGTTCTAAACCCTCAGAGCTGCGGCAAACGCGTCCTACGTGCTAAACTACTTCACCCAAAGAGGACAGAGCTGGTAACACGTCTAAAATCAAAACATGAGCACAGTGAAGTACGGTGGTGGGAGCACCATGACCCACAAAAGTTACTGGAGCGTTACAGGTTATCTAATGAAACACGAATGAAGCGAATGCATCAGAAATGGGGATGTAACGACGCACCACAATACCGTTAATAACACATTTAAAAATTCCAACATTCAAATCCATTCGGCGCTTTACGCCTGGTTGCCAAATTCGGGGTCTTCCAGCCAAACTGGGCTTCATTTAAAACCGTTTTGCATAGGTTGTGCTAGAGATGTACCGATCGGGGTTTTTGACGCCGATTTCGATCTCCGATTTCTTTTCAGAGCGATCGGCCGATAGCCGATTCCGATCGGGGGGGGTGTGTGTGTGTGGGGGTGGGTAATACCCAACTTTCAGTTCATCTTTCACCGCAAAGACGAGTCAAAAGCAGGATTCACTCGAAGCACTCTGTGTTTATTATAACAGCTTGGGTATAACGCCGAAAATAAAACCGAGTGGCCGCGTTAAATAAAAGAAAATAGATATAAACGGAGTGAAGGAGCGAGAGGGGGAAGGTTCACGTGCTGCCCCCCGGCTACAGCACGCAGCGACCACAACAACATGCGATACAGTACCCATAATGCAATGTGTTCTCAAAAACATTAACCCCTTACTTTCCCAACACTGACCAGGGGGGGGCGGCACTGCGAGATTTTTTTACTTCTAAGACTAAAGCGATTCATTTTTCACCCACAGGAGACAGATCTCATTAGTCTAACTGACCACACACACACACACACACACACACACACACACACACACACACACACACACACACACACACACACACACACACACAGGTTAGATGTTACACAGTTCAGTCTGAAAAAACCTTAAGAATAGGACGAACAGTGAAGAGAAACTGCTGACGGAAGCATTGACGTGTGTGTGCCTTTAAGAGAGACGCTCTGTTCACAGTATCGATATAAGTGATTCATGAGTCGATTCGTTTTATGTGAAGCGTAAGTTTCTCTTCTCGGTTATCTCTCCGTGTTTACTGTTATTAATTAAATGTCGTGGTTTTAAATGAACACCAGCTACTACAGAACATTCTGTGTGACTCTCTTACATTAAAAAGTTTCATTACACTGATATTATTACAGATCTGTAACCGAGTCAGACTCGTTCCGTCTGTGGAGCTAAACGTTTTCCGTCAGTCAGAGCAGATGATCCTGAACTATGTACGATGCACAACGTTAATGATGTTATTTTAGGTCATGAAGAGCTTTCACGATGGTTTCTGTACGATGGGTGATGAATGGTGATGTGATGGTTGGTGCTTCGTAGCTCAAAGTCTGGATCGATCCACTGAGCTGTTAAGCTTAACGTGATCTTTATATATCACACCATCGGATCGGATACATTTAGGAGATATCGGCCGGTCGCATATTTTGATTAAAAATCGGCCGATATCGATTTATAGCCGATCGATCGTTCCATCTCTAGTTTGTACCTACCTCAGAAATAAAAGGGCATTCGTTATTTAGATAAATAAAAGATAAATCTCAAATGCAGGATTTTATTGTCTTTGTTTAAGAGAAATAATAAAAGGAAACCGTCATCATTTGTCTTCAATTTCAGTTTTTTTTTAAAAATCAGTTTAAAAATCGTATCGTGAATCGCATCGCATCGTGGGTAGAGTGTATCGTTACAGCCCTAATCAGGACTCATTACAGAAGAACCTAATCTCAACAAGACGACCAAACAAACACAAACCCACAATAACTCAAGCCTGGTTTGTATCGTAAAAGCTGACGGTGCTGCACGATCCAGCCGATCTTCTGACTCCGATCACAGTAACGTTCACGTGTCTATCAGAGGAACTCTCACAACCTCGTTATATATCCGATATTACCTTTTACACGATGTTGAAAATGACCGTATTCGATATATCGAGTGTGCGTAGAATAAATACACAGATTACCATTCGAGAACATTTAAAATAGAATAAAAGCGCAGCGCGAAACGCTTTTCTTTATGTACGAGCGGCTGCGCTGGACTCACACGGGGAGATTGAATCACCGAGTCAACGAGTCAGAAACGACTCTTTTCAAGCGAATGATTCATTGGAATGGAATCAGGGAGCTGTGCTCTTTTTTGCTCACTTTGTTTCAGTTCATTTGTTCAAAAGATTCAGATGTACGAACCAATCAGAGCTTCCGAATTCAGATTTTGGGCGGAATTTCAATCTCTCTCCTCATTGGTTGATGGATAAGTGACAGTTTAGCGAACGAATGACCAGTTTCAGCTTTTTACCAGGAAAGCCCAGAGAATAAACGATCGAAGACGGTTTTCATCAGTTAGGTGGATAAACACAGTTAAATATGGATTTATATATTCTGGAAATATTCTGGAAACGTGCAAGACGGTCTCCAAGACAAAAAACAAGTAGATCATATCCCTAACGGAACACCACACGGATGTAGATTTGGTCTAAATTGGAGGAAGAGAAGCTCAGGTAAGCAGCGATTACGATTTTAAACTGCTGTGTGCCTGATCTGGGTCGCGATGCTGCTGTTTACCGTGCGTTTTTATTTCGCAATGACAGCAAAGCATCATCAAATATTGAACTTTTTATATGAATATGTGATCGTGAGATTCTGCTGGTTTGTTTGATATAAATATTGTCAATATTAATACAAATACAGCTTTATAATAGTACAAAATATAAACACAATCAGTCAGAACGCATCAGAACTGCAATGTTTTGTGTTTTTAAGATACTTATAAACAATATAAGCTAAAATACGAGCAGTGGCCTGGCATTGTACTTTAAGTTTACTTTATATCGTATCGTATATCACCACTTCTCTAAAGCACATCGAGATACGAGTTTTTTTTAGTCATATCGCCCAGCCCTAGTTTGAAGATGGTTTGCCAAGACAAATGGGTCAAAACTGAACCACAGTGCTGGATGAGGTTAATTCTACTATACATATGAAAGTTCAGACACCAACATTAACTAGTCTGGGCCCCCAAACACTCGTTTATAAGTATAAATTAATGGTTTGTGTTGGTTTTTATTAGTACAGATATAAAATTAATAATGTGTGTAAACATAAAGCGGTGTTTTGTACTGGAAGTAAGTTTATCTAGATTATCCTGAGGATTTAAATGTTTATTTAAATATTTCTTCCAATTAACATTGAAGTAAAAGTTTAGAAACAATTCAATTCTCGTGCAAATCAGCTGCATGTAAATTTCATTTAATCTCCGAATTTTAGATCAAATCTATCAGTAAATATAAAAGTATTAAATCAGGGTGCCTGTATTAAACATACAAGGATAAAATTTATACGAGAATAAAACATGCACGTTTGTCATTTTAACAAAAAATAAATACTAGATGCCCTGTAAAATTTATGCTAAGCTAACGCGGGTTTGTTCAAACACAAAAACAGCTTAATCACCTATAAATACTCAGCAAACAATCAATAAAATTCATTCATTTACTCATTATAACTAATAACGATAGAAAACTGGAGGGATCTTAGCATAGTAGCTTAGCATAGCATAGACCAAAACATACAATGGCCGCGGACACAAAAAGATAATTCATATAAAAAAAGCCAAACTAAATCAAACCCAAGCGATAACATTTTAAATTTAAATGATTTATTTCGACTCATACTAAAAAGTTTCACATTCTATAATCTGTATAAGTTTCACAAATCGATCAAAAAACTATCAAAACAATGAGGCCATACGTAATAAGACCGATTAAAGTGGCTGCGTTCCAAATCCATTAAACTACAATACAGAGTGCACTCGATAGGCTGTGCAGGCCGTTATTACAACAACTCAGCAGTGCGCATGTGTAGGGAGTCAGTCAGTGATTTGAAACGCAGCCCCGCGACCGCATTTCATTGTGCGCACTTTCGTTAGCAACAATGCTAACGCTGAGGTGAACGCGCTGAGGTAAAAATGCAAAATATTTCCAACAATATTGAAGTTTAATATTTTAAATAGTTTAAATGAAAGCAGTAGTTTATAAATGCGGCTCGCAGATGAACAGAAACAGTTCATTTACCTGATTAAACTCCTCTTCTACATCCGCGTAAATATCGATGTGATCGACGCCGTCCGCCATCTTTCCTCCTCCCTCACACACAGAGCGGAAATCACACAGCGCCGCGCCGAGGCCTGACGTCATCAACACCGCCGCGCCTGATTGGCTGTTTAAAATATACACGCCATTCAAAACCTTCGTTCTTTTATTTTATGTAATTAATGTTAATTTGTTAATTATTTTTGTATCTTGTATCTTTTATTATTATTACAGCTGCACCTTGAAACTCTTTTTTCCCCATGAGGATGTTTGGAGAACCTGTTAATGCGTCCATGGTCCCGTGGAGCTGCAGATATTTTAGTCTCATGTAAAATAATGAGGTTGTTTTTGACACTTAAACACTGAAAATAACACAAATATAATATAAATACACTGAAATACAATTACTAACAGTTACACATCAATAACAATACAATAAAAGCTGCACTTTAGTTTTACTTCTTTATTGTTTCCTGACGCTTCTTAATGCTGGAGATGCTTGCAGTGAGAAATGAAAACAAGACGTTCGTCAAGCGGCGCCCTGCTAAACTTAAACAGTTTATAATAATAATAAACATGAAAAACTATATTATCTCTGAAATGTTATTAAAAATGAGTGATCATTGTAGAAAGTCGAAAACAACCCAGGTATCAAATGAGTAACTTGGGACGTTAGCTAAACGCTAACATTAGCCTTCTCACTGTGCATTTTAAACACTTAGTAATGCTTGTTAAGACTGGTGCAACTGCTTAGTTTATAGTGCTGTAATTGTGCTGAACTGCACTATAATAAACTTATGACTTCTAATGATTTTAGGTTTACAGATAATATTACTTAGAAATGAACATAGAGAAGTTTGTAAATGCTTTTAACATCTCTTACGAGACAATTCACCTTTGATGACAGATCTATACACACATCTGTACACATGAATTAAATGTGGACGTTAACCTGGACGTTACACTTCAAATACTGGAGGTCCAAAATTTTCTTTCAAATAATAGGTTATATGTGTGCTTTAAACCACCTAAGCCCACCAACAACCCAGGTAAAACCCTGCATCTGTGCCATCATGTTTAGTTATTGTAGCATTCTGTTAACTACAGATTTAAAATATGAAATTAAAAACAGGTTTTTTTATTCCAGGAAAATGGCCACATGTCAAGGAGGGCTGCTGAGGTAGAGAGAGTCTCAGTGTATTTGCCTTCATTCACATCAGCACAAAAGGACGGGTCGCCCATATTCAGGTTTATAATAGTGGCAACAAGTTTGACATTTCGTACACTGCTCCACAACCAGATTCGCCCACCTCTGTATGCTTAAAGCCCCGACTGTTATCACATTTTGTTGGGTTGTGTTCTCCTGAGCTACTTTGCAAAATAGATGTACTGCAGCATAAAATAAAGACGTTAAAGAGAGAGAACATCTGTCTGAGGCCGTGCATTAGTGCAGGTGAAGGTAAGTCATGTTTTTCAGCAATAAATATTTTGTGCAGCATAAAAATTAATGCTGAGATCACAAAAGTTTATATATCTCTTGCAAAAAAACACCCAAACAACAGATTATCTTTAAAAATAATGATACTCTGTCCCTTTAACTCCTGCTTAGGCTCAATCAATGTTGTGACCATAAAAGTATTTCTTTTCTTTTTAAAGATCTTTTTTCAGTTGCTGTTACTATTAAAGAAAAACATTCATAGAGTTTAATACCATATTGCAGCCAAGAGAGTTGTACCAAGAGACTGTAAGAAAAGTGCTCTTCCCAAGTAAAGATTTAATCTGACCAGTCAAACCAGCTGCTGACTCACAATCAGAACCATAACAGGTGAGTTTATAGAGCCGCACATTAGAATGTTTAAGCAATATGGCACAAGTGAGAGTGGTGATGCATTCTTAATAATATGGGTGAGCAAGAACAACATCTGGTTATATGGACTGTACTCTGCTAGATGTGAACATTTAAATTGAACAGAACTTGGGCTGTGAATGATGATGTTTCTCAAGTCCATGAGAATGCAAGTACAGAGAAGAGCAAAAATTGAGGAAGAAACTAATAGCTGATCTGTTGCTACACAGTTTGTGTTGGTCGTCCTCTAATCCTTCATCAGTGCAAAACAGATTTTTATTCATAACTTCAATAGCTTTTAAAATATTATTTTACCCTTCATTACATATTATGTTAACATTTAAAACATTTAAAAATGTTTTTGGATATGTTCTTTAACTTGTATTAAATGTCTTGAGAATATTAAGAAAACTGACAAAAAACTGACAAAATAATGTTGAAGGAACTTTCTAATAAAACATTCATACAACCAAAATGGAACGTTAAGGAAACGTTCAAAGGACCTTATTTTAAATGTTCTTAGAACATTCCAAGACAACATTCCCAGAACATTAAATTATGGTTGCAAATGAGGTTTAGGTAACGTTCTATGAATGTTTTCATAACTTTAAAAAAAACGTTCTGAGAACATCTAGAAAACTGGACAAAATAACGTTGGGGGAACATTCCAATGCAACGTTCCCACAACCAAAATGGAACGTTTGGGGAACGTTCTCAGAACGTAGTTTTGTTAGCTGGGGGTAACACTGGATCTGACGCTTATTCCACACTAATGCAGATTCAGCTCAGATTCACACACTTTAATGACATATTACCGCATCACTCAAGCTGAGCACTGAACCGTCTGTTCTTTGCTCATTTGAAATGAAATAAATACATTTGTAAAAAACAAACTGAACACGTTTAAGGGTAATTTCTCGACAAAGGGCATTAAGTTTCAAGGATTTTGAGTTTAGGGGACATTGAGTTACAAGGTACCACTGTATTATTATTATTATTATTAGTATTAGTATTAGTATTAGTATAGTATAATAAGTATTTCTAGTTTAAATTATTTTATTGTAAATAATATGCTGTATAGAAATGTATATAAAGTCAGTAATCATCATCAAATAATCATTGTGGGTTCTTTTCCAGGTAGTTTTCTTCACCTTCAAGGGACCCCTGAGGGAAGAAGGTGATTTTATTTATTAGAACTGTACACTGGGTTTGATCACCAGATGGAACGGTCCGGGTCCTTTCTGTGTGGAGTTGTGCATGTTCTCCCCATGTCTGTGTGGGTTTCCTCCGGGAGCTCCGGTTTCCTCCCTCAGTACAAAGACAGAGTGCAAGTGAGGTGAACTGGAGATACAAAATAGTTCATGACTGTTTTTGATATAAAACTTAAACTGATGTGTAATGAGTAACTACCGTTCCTGTCATTAATAAAACCAACGTGTAAAACATCACGTTACAATCCTAATAAACAAACAAACAAACTCATTCACTCAAACGTTTACTCACTTACTTACTCATTCACTTAACTATTTACTCACTCACTCACCCACACACTCACTTACTTACTCATTCACTTAACTATTGTTACTACTGATGTTGTAGTAAAGACATTAATGTCAAAACAAAGAATGGAAATAAAAGATTGATGTGATGGGTTGGGCCAGCATGTGTGTGTGTGTGTGAGTGTGTGTGAGTGTGTGTGTGTGTGTGTGTGTGCGTGTGTGTGTGTGTGCGTGTGTGTGAGTGTGTGTGTGTGTGTGTGTGTGTGTGTGTGCGTGTGTCATTGAGCTGATCGTCACTTTAGCCTGAACACTGGCGACTCAAACACACTCGGGTAAGAAAAAAAAATCAATTTATAAAAGTCCATATTTATACTACTACTAATAATAAAACTAATAATCATATATTTATTATACACTGAATATATTTTTTGATGATATTACTAAATAAATTGTGCTTTTTAATATATTATTTTATAAAATTAATTAGTTTGTAATTTTGAAATATTTAAATGATACATTCTTAATTAAATGATTAATATTATTAAGTGAACTAAGCTGAAATATTTCAGTGATTATTCAGGATAAAATATTTATCATTACTGCAGGGTCAAACCATTTTAAAGTAAAATAAAATGATCTGATAATAAAATATTAGATTCATTATTAAAATTAAACATGTATTTTAACAATACAATTTATAGAAATATAAATGCTATAATATTATACATTTAAATGAAGTTTGCCTGTGTGAGTGATTTCACTCCTTTATTTACTAAAAACTTTCAAATATAAATTTTCTCTTTAATATTTACACACAGAAATCAGAGGACTGAATTGTTCCTCTCCTGTTACTGGAGTGGTTTCTTCAAGTGTTTACGATACGTTTAGTTGTGTGAACCCTCGTATGCTTTAATAGATGGTAAAAAGTATGAGGACACTCCTACTAACTGGTTTAGGTGTTTCAGTTCCACCCACCGCTGACACATGTATAAACTCAAATAGAAATAAGTAAAATAACTATTCAACCCTATGGTAAGAGTTTAGGGAAGGCCCTCACCTGTTCCACCATGTGAACAAAGCAAGTTCTATTAAGACACGGAGTATAGAGTTTGATATGGAGGAACTCCAGTGGCCTTCAATGAACACATTGGGGATAAATTGGAGCACTGATTGTGAGCCAGGCCTTCAACATCAGCCTGACCTCATGAATTCAGATACACTCCAAACTCTAGTAGAAAGCCTTCCAAGAAGAGTGGAGGTTACAGAAGAGTTCCTAGAAGAGTGGAGACTGTTATAGCCACATGAGTGACCCAGCTGGGAGCAGGTGTTTATTTTTAGACACAACAAATTAAGAACTATAGTACTTTGATGAAAAACCGTTGTTGTTTATTCAAGAATGTTCATGACTGAAGATGAGACAGTAACGTCTTTAGAAACCGGTCCAGTTCTTGAGGCTTTATGTTCGGATTTGATCTTGGTTAATGAGATAAAGTTGGAGCAACACCGAGCTTCCATTTTAACCGCATCTTGTGCATTTGTTGCAACATAGTGCAGGTGCTAGACCGGTGTGCCTGCAGTCCGGATCTGTCTCATATTAAAAATGTTTGGTGCATTATGAAGCACAATATAAAACAGCAGAGGATCCCGGACTGTTGAGTAGCTGAGGGGATCTGTCTGTCTGTCTGTCTGTGTCTGTCTGTCTGTCTGTCTGTCTATCTATCTATCTATCTATCTATCTATCTATCTATCTATCTATCTATCTATCTATCTATCTATCTATCTATCTATCTATCTATCTATCTATCTATCTATCTATCTATCTATCTATCTATCTATCTATCTATCCTTGGCTGCTCCTGTTTGTGATCCGCATTATTGATTTGGCACAATTTTTACGCCTCCTGACACGACCCTCCCTATTTATCCGGGCTTGGGACCAGCACTACAGTGCACTGGTTTATGCATCCTAGCGGTTCGGTACCTACAGGACAATCCAGTGTCTCCAATTAGCCTGGTGGCATGTTTTTGGACTGTGGGAGGAAACCGGAGCACCCAGAGGAAACCCACACAGACATGGGGAGAACATGCAAACTCCACACAGAAAGGACCCGGACCACCTCACCTGGGGATCGAACCCAGGACCTTCTTGCTGTGAGGCGACAGTGCTACCCACCGAGCCACCGTGCCGCCCGTTGTACTGTACACCTGTATATGTATATATGATAAATAAAGGCGCTCTAGTCTATTCTATTCATGGCAAGGTTACAGTTGTAACTGGAGATTTTAGGGTAGGGGTGTAACTATAATGAGAAACACTGAATTGGGGGGTACAGCTGTACTGAGGAACTCTGAATGTAGGGGGGTACACATCAGTAATGAGGGGGTTAGGGTGGGGAGGTGTCATGTACATCAGTAAAGAGGGGGTTAGGGTGGGGGGGTGCAGCTGTATTGGAGAGGTTAGGGTGGGGAGGTGTTGTGTACATCAGTAAAGAGGGGGTTAGGGTGGGGGTAGAGCTGTATTGAAGAGCCGAGGATGGGGGGTACAGCTGTACTGAGGCACTCTGAATGTAGAGGGGTACACATCAGTAATGAGGGGGTTAGGGTGGGGGGGTACAGCTGTATTGAAGAGGTTAGGTAGAGCTGTTATGAAGATAGATATAGATAGAAGATATACTTTATTTGTCATATACATATACAGATGTACAGTACAATGAAATTCTTTCTTCTTTCTGCACCTTATGGCGCCCCTGCGTGTACAGCTCGCTACAACAACAATGGTGACTTGAGGAACCCGGCAGTTGGAGGAACAATGAGGTGATTATATATTTACAGAAGGAATCGGTGACGGCTGGTGCTTGGTGTGAAAGCTAATTACAGAATGTACTGCTAAAATCTGTTCATTCATTTAATCATCAACCACTTTATCCTGGTCAGGGTCATGGTGGGCCCGGTGACAAGGTGAAACAGTAGGTGTAGGACAGGAATACCCTGGACAGGGTGCTAATACATTGCTTCACTGTGTAGATACTCGGCCGGATGATAGCACCACTGACATTCCTCTGATTCAGCGGTGGAGGGATAGAATATTTCAATAAACTGAACCTAAACTGCACAGCCAAAAGTATACGGACACCTTTCTTAATTACTGAGTTCAGTAATTACATTTACATTACAATTATCAAACAAAGTGACTTACAGGTCAGTACAGAGTTAAGGGCCTTGCTCAAGGGCCAAACAGTGGCAACCTGGAACCAAAAACCTTCCAATTACAGTATTTTAACTGATAGGCTGCTGTCCAGAGCAGAAAAAAAACATTTATTTATATTTTTATAGTAAAAATCTTTGTACAAATTGTAATCGCTACTGTAAAATCTGTCATTCTTATAGTTCAGATTATTACTGTTATAGTTAAACTGGTACATCTAACAAAATCCTAAAAAACCTTCAGTATATCCAGAATTCAGCTGCACGTCTCCTTACTCATACTCGCTCCCGTGAACATATTACACCTGTGCTATAAAAACTTCATTGGCTTCCCATTGTGCAGCGTATTCAGTTCAAAATTATTTTACTCACAAAGCCCTCCGTAATCAGTCCCCCTCCTACCTTGTTGACCTGCTCCATCATCACAATCCCTCCCCACAATCCCTTAACTTACTGTCTATACCTACTAGGACTAAGCACCACTTGTCCACTTTCAAGTCGCATCTTAAAACTCACCTGTTCAGAGTGGCATTTAATTTGTAACTATGAAATTTGCTATTCTTTTTAATAGATTTTATGCTTGGATTCTAAACTTTTATAGTTTTTTAGTGACCTCCCCACTCATCACAGTGACCTCAGTTCCTGATTGTACATGAATCTGTCCAGTTTTGTCTACTTTTTATATGTTTAGAGTATGTTTTATTGCTGTTTGTTCTGTATCTCTTTGTTTTAATGAACTGTCTTGTTTTTTCTTCTTCTCTGTTTTCCTTGTCATTATTTTGTTGATGATTGATGTGTTTGTTAATTTTGTATTATGCCTCCTATTGTTTTGATTGTTTTTATGACTAGTTTTTATGTAAAGCGTCTTTGAGTGTCCTGAAAAGCGCTATATAAATAAAATGTATTATTATTATTAAACTGAATTACAGGTTACATTTTTACTATAAATGTAAATACAAATATTTTGTGAATGATGATTTAAAGTTAAAATGATTGTAAAGTGTAAGAATAGTTCTGTTAAACTAAAGCTGAATTTGCATGAAACATAGTAATAAAATTAAAACCATAATTATTGTATAATTTCTACTGGTGTAGTTTACATGTTCACTATAGTTAAATGTAAAATCTGTTGTAACAATGGTTTGATTTGTTGATGATATATTATCTACTGTATTTTACGGCATTATTTTATTTACATTATTGTAGTATTTAACTTGTAATTATTTAATTATTTATTTTAAGAATAAAATAATAAAATTGCTCCTTTTGTAGCGTAACAGTTGCATTTTTACTGTAAATACAGTTTAAATTTCTTTCTTTTTTTTCCCTATTTTTTTAACGCATTTTTCTCCCAGTTAATTGTAGTCAATTTGTCATCCACTGCTGGTGGATCCCTGATTGCAGTCGAGGTGGGTATACTGCTGCTCACGCCTCCGCCGACCCTTTTTCTGCCAATCAGGGTCCTTACACAGCGTCTGAAGACCCCACCCACATAGTCCGGTCATCCCGCCCTAGAAGAACCGTGTCTGCTGTAGGCACTGCTGATTATGCCCGCTAGATGGCGCCTAGCCGACCGGTTCCGAACCGAGGAGTTCAGAATCTCGGTGCTGGTGTGCTAGTGGAATCCCGCTGTACCACCTGGGCGCTACAGTTACATTTCTAATAAGATTTATAAACTTTAACTAGTAGAAACTGGGTTATGTTACCTGCTTTACTAAAGTTAATCATTTTAATTTAAAAGCGTGTTTGTGTGTCTGTTTGACTTTTGTTTAGATGACCTGAAGGACAGAGATATGAACATAACAGAGAAACCTGTATTTGCTTTTTGTCTGTTACAAGGTTCGTCAGTGATTCTATTTCCTTCAGTTGTGTTAGATCTGATCGGTGTTTATTTACACTGTTTTTATTTTTACTGTGTTTTGTGTGTCGTAGCTGTTTTGTGTGGAGATTTCTCCATCGATCTACCACAGAGTATAGAAGCTCTGAGCGGGATTTGTGTTCTCGTTCCCTGTAGTTTTGACATTGAACCCCAGCATGAAGCAGAACTACAGCGAGATCCGAAAGGAATCTGGTATAAAAATGGCAGCGGTGCAAAATCCAAAGTGTTTTCTTCTAAATCTACTGAAGAGAATTTAATGCAGGGGAAAATGACCGGAGAGCTGAGCAAGAAGAACTGCACCACCATCTTCTACAACCTCAGTGAGGCTGACAGAACCTTGTACTTCTTCAGGATAGTGTCGGGAAATCTGAAATATATTTATGTTACGCCTGTTTTTATAAACGTTACAGGTGAGTAGTATAGCGCCACCTACAGTATGTACAGAGATGATTCACTCTATCAGATATAAAACTGATCTGATTCTCCATCTGTGTTCATCTCAGCTTCTCCAATCAGTCCTTCAGTAACCCTGTACAAGGAGAATCAAGTGGAGGCACAAAGACAAAACGAGGTACTCGAGGGAGCTTCAGTAAGTCTGGTGTGTTCTGCTCGATCTCCATGTCCTTCTAACCGCCCCATTTTTATATGGAGCTTCCTGCCCAAGGAGACAACTCTGGAGCAGAACCACAACGTCACCTTCAGCTCCTCTACACTGAACTTTAGAGCTTCTCGGGTGCATCATGGACTCAGTTTTATCTGCATCGTCACCTACCAGCTGGAGAACGGCGGCACCAAATCAGCCCAGAGTTCTGTTACTCTCCGTGTTCTGTGTAAGACGTGTTCACTGATTTAGATCATCCATGGAGTCATAATGGTTTTATAGTGTCCTGACATCTTTATTTACTCACCTAGATGCTCCTAAGAACACGACCGTGGTGGCATCTCCTTCACCGTCGGTTCTTCTGGGCACTTCGGTGATTCTGAGTTGCAGCAGTGATGCCAACCCAGCAGTGCTGAACTTCATCTGGTACAGAACGAACGGAGAGCAGATCGGAACCGGGAACCATCTGATCATCAAGAATACTGATGAGACCCACCATGGTTTATACTACTGTAGAGCTCAAAACCAGCATGGAGATCAGAACTCGTCCATCTACCTGAATCTTCAGTGTAAGGACCGCTAGTCTTTATATATATGTGTGGCTTACAGTTCTAGGGATGGTTCTTGTGTATTGGATTAGGGACCAGAATTAGTTCTCAGGATGGTGAGAGAAGCTTGGTGGCATCTGGATGAAGCATGTTGGGAAAACGTTCTATGCCTTATAGCTTTGATATTCCAGTTAGAGATAAAGGTTAAAGAGGTGGTTTCCAGGGTACAAATTCTCAGCTATGTCCTGGCCACCAGACTTCCTGGCAGTATCTGTGGACTACGTTAATCTCAGCAACTCTGATTATCTTCTACCTCTTGCCAGGTGTAACCTCCATACACTCGTCCATGCATGAATCTTCCAGCTGTCTGATGTTTGAGTGGTTTCTTGCATGAACAGCCTGAATTTAATCACCCCATCATCTTAACAGGCTTTTACTTGTCCATTCCAGAGCT
>NC_085988.1:86606371-86631371 GCF_030014385.1 Trichomycterus rosablanca | reverse complement strand
TTATATATTATATAATATAGATAGCACACTCTGTAAGTAACCGATTCCGGACGCAGCCTGTGACTTAACTGTTGCATAGGCCAGACGTCACTCTCCAAGACGCAAGAAGAAAGCAAATATATATCTTTTTACTAAGGAAAATGACAAAAATAGTAACACACAGTAACTTGGATAAGTAACTTTAATCTGATTACTGGTTTGGAAATAGTAACGCGTTAGATTACTCGTTACTGAAAAATGTGGTCAGATTAGAGTAACGCATTACTAAGTAACGCGTTACTGACCTTCACTGCTGATAACCAGCAGTGTATCTGATAACCAGCAGTATGTCTGATAACCAGCGGTGTGTCTGATAACCAGCAGTGTGGTGTGGCTGTGTCTGATAACCAGCAGTGTGTCTGATAACCTGCAGTGTATTATATATTTTGAATTTTTCAGGAAATGCGATCCTGCTGCACTGGCCGTACCTGGTGCTCCACTTGTATGTGGTGGTTCCATCCTGTGTGGTTCTTCTCCTGTGTCTGATTATGATTGGATTTCTGATCTACAGATTAAACAGGTAAGCTGCTCTAACGTTCCTGTGATTTATACCCTCCACACTGTTAATACTCTAATGAACTGGTATTTTACAAGCTGTGGCCGCTGTGTCTTTCATTTGTGGTTTGTCTCCACCTAGCGGACATGATGAGAAATGCAGTTTATTACCGGCTAGAATAAACTGGTGGTGCCTGCACTCCCCAATGTGTGCGGGCCTCTTCTCCGGGTTTAAAAACGTGCCAGTAGGTGTAGTTGCTGCTCTAAATTGCCCCTGTATGTGTGAGTAAGTGGACATTCATTAAAAAAGGAAGGAAATACCTTCCCTAAACTGTTGCTACAGATTTTAATTTATATAGTTTTTTTCACGATTGATTTTAGACACCCGGTAGCGGTGTGTGTGTAGCTAAACAAAGTGAATGTAATAATAAGGAAATGTGTCCAAATACTTTTGGCTGGAGTGTATAATGTGCTGTGAAGGAATCTGGTTAATGTTATAATAAACGTGGAGGAATTTAGTCAGGCTTAAAACATTTGGTTTTAAATGCTTTAAATGTTAGAACTTAATCGTACAGAGGTGTCAAAAAGTATTTGCCCTCCTTCATGAGCACTAAGGAAAATGGACAGTGTGGCAATTCACAGATCGCAGATCGCTCTCTTCTGGCATCTATACTGTAAACTGTTCTCTCAGTTTCGGTTCCTGTTTTTTTGGAGTTCGGATCGGCCCCTCCAGCTCCTTGTGTTGGGCCCCCTTTTCTTAGTTAGGGTCGAGGGAGAAGCACTGGGGTGTGACCATGTGTTAGTACATTGGTGGATCAAGCAGCCAGTGCGCTGACCTTGGTCACGGTTCCACCTAGTGCTCGCCCTCTTAACTCCAGACAGTGTTCGATTACTGTGTTTCTGAAATAATAAATACATTTAATATACAGCGCTACCTTGAAACTGGACGTCAGTCGGTCCTGGGAGTGGTGTTGAGTTTTAAAGACGTTGAGTTTCGAGGTATTTCTCCCCATAAGGATGTTTGGAGAACCTGTTAATGCGTCCATGGTCCCGTGGAGCTGCAGATATTTTAGTCTCATGTAAAATAATGAGGTTTTTTTTTACTCTTAAACACTGAAAATAACACAAATATAATATAAACACACTGAAATACAATTACTAACAGTTAAACATCAATAAAAATACAATAAAAGCTGCACTTTAGTTTTACTTCTTTATTGTTTCCTGACGCTTCTTAATGGTGGAGATGCTCGATGTTGGAATAACGTATTCCCTTCAGCACCGGCGCATTCACACGAGAAGTGACTAAACCGCTGTTGCGCCGCTGTGCCGTTATTTTCTATGAAGTGTGACGGCGGTGCACAAAACTTAGCGTGACTTATTCAGATCATGTTCTCATGATGTCGAGTTTAAGGGTGTTGAGTTTCACAGATTTTGAGTTTAGGGGACGTTGAGGTACCGCTGTACATGTTTTATAAAATGTCACGCGTCTTTACTTGTTATCTTTGTGTAATATCATGTTTAATGATCTATGATTGAGCTCTAAATGTTGCTCTCTATTAGTGCTGCTCTTTAGCCTCGATGTTTTAAAATCTGTATGTTTATGTTCATGAACTCTTACTGCACTAACTTTTTATAAGCTATTTGACTATATATTCTTTTAGTTTTTCATGTTCTTCATTTTTTAAAGCACTTGATCTCTCTGGTTTTAATTTCATGTTCTTTTAACATCAACCAGAAATACTTTTAGCCATCGTTCATGATTTCTATTCTGCATGTAAAACATTTTAACACCAGTATTTGTGATTTTTTATTCTGAATATGAAAAAACAATGAAAATGTACAAATTTGCAATTAATTATCATTTATTCCTTTAGATTGTCTGGGAAAGTAAGGGTGAGTTCAAACACAGAAACATTATTATTTGTACTATTTATACAGTTTATTGTTCATTTTACTGTTTTATATATACTGTTAGTTATTTGTTGTTTATTATTTAAAGGTTTTAAAGAGGGGAGTTAGTTACACCTCTCTACAGCTCTGCCCTCAAGTTCAACAAGCCAACACAGGTCCCGTCACATTCAGTACCAGTATATTAATGTATCTTAATTTCACATTCATGTTTATTTTACCTAAATGTTATTAAATATTGAGACTGACCTGCTGTTCTGTGTGTGTTTCAGAGAGGGAAGTGAAGGAATACAAGGCCTAAAAATGTCCTTTGTTATTATATATAAATAAATAAAATATAAATGGTTATTAGTGCTTATTAGTGTTTTTTATTCTTCATTTTGATAATTAATCATTCAGTAATTTAAAAACAGTTTTGGAATGTAATAAATCATAGACAGTTTATTTTCCTGATATTTTTCCTGTTGTTGCATGGTGAGTCACATGACATTAACCCTCGACAAAAAGTGATAATTCTTCTTTTTAAACTGTATGAACAAATCATTTTTAATCAAAGTAGCAACAAATTAATAAAAGTAGTTGATAAAGAACCTTACAAATTAACATGACAAATCATTTAGTGTTACAAGGTGGCGCTATGAGCCACCCAGAGGTTTTTAGGAACCCTAAGCGAACACCACGGACTCAGGCCAGGCATCACAAGAAGAGAGCAGCATGGGGACCAGGGGGCTGGACCAGGGTAAGGTGAAACCAACAAAACAGTGGTGACTGGAGAGGAGGAAGGTAGCAGGGAACAGGGGATCCAGGAGGTGATGACAACTCTGGAGACTGAAGATCAGGAGAGTGACATGGAACAAGGGAATCCAGGAGATGATGAAACAGATACTCAATGCAGGAAGACTTGGGAGGTGAGACGAGGGGAACCAGGAGGCTGGGATTGAGGCAGGTGGGTTTGCCGGGAACACTGGAGACTGGAGAGGAGGAAGGTGACATGGAACAAGGAATCCAGGAGAATCCAGGACAAGAAAACAAACTCAAGGCAGGAATCCTTAAAGGAGCGATGAGGGAACCAGGAGGCTGGGAAGGAGATAGGGGACACTGATGGCTGGAGAAGAGTTTAGTGGCGTGAAGCAGAAGATCCAGATTAGGGGAATGAGCTTGATGGCAAGGGAAAAAAGGGGAAGCTTGACAATACAGGGAAAAAACCTAGAAGAGCTGCTCTCAGTAGTCGTGGGGTCACAAGTGTGGTCAGCAGGAACTGGGGAATGTCAAACAGGTAACATAAATCAGGGAACATCAACAGGAACAAAAAGGGGATCTGAACAGATGATCTAGATATGGAGAAAAACTAGGGGCCTTTAAAGGTAGATTAAGGAGAAGCTAATTGGAAGCAGGTGTACAGGGTAATTAATGGAGGAAATCTATTGGCTGATCAGCGAGAGGAAAAAACTGGTGCAGTTCCCTACAGCTCCACCAGGAGTCGCCAAAACTCCCCTGGGACTCCTGACATTTAGAGGTATTACGTCTGTTTATATAACGTTTTATTCTGAATGTGATTGGTAAATGTAGATGTATCAGTAGTTAAATGTTATTGTGTTACTGTAAAATCAGTATTTACACGAGTATTAGTCCTCCGCCAGTCTGGAACGACTCTCAGTCTATCAGAAGTGACACCTCAGCATCTTTTAGGACCGCTGTGGATAGTAGAGGAACACAACAGTCAACTTGAATCACCCAAAACAGGGGAGAAACCTGAAACACATGTATTATTCATGTACATTATTATACCCTTCACTCCGCAGTGGCAGATGGGTAAGACGTGTGGAGCTTGTCTGTTCTCCTAAGAAACACTAGAAATACTATGGTAAGTTACCAGAACTTGATAACAAATTCTTCATCTTATTTACCTTTGCTTAGTTTCTTTAGTTAAGACATAGCATTAGAAGCTATGTATGTGTAGCGCCCCAATCCCCCTAAGGTGAAAGCTTATGTCTTTGTCAAGGAAATAAGGATGGGGCCCTGGGTCCTGTGAACAATGTAGTCTTAGTGTTTTCTAGATGATTTTCCTAGACAACCAACAGTACTCAATAAGTGAAATAAACCAACAAATATACTTAAATAACACACTATTTACACGCTTTATTGTATACTTTTTAACTTAAATCAAAGTGTTTATAAATTATAATTATTTATCCTCTCAGGAATATTTTTAGCTACAAAATTGAAGTTTTAAATCATTTCAATAACCTTTTTAAGGTTTATTAAGTAACACAAATGCAGTCGTATACAATAGTTATAAAACAAAGCACATATGAAACAAACTTATGTAACCCTGTTACTTTAAATAAACAAATACATTAAATATATATTTCCTTAGAAATACAGTGAAACCCTCAACAGTTATTACTTCAATAAGTCAAATAAAAATATACAGTTCCCCTTTAGGTACTATATAACACGCATGCATGCATCATACTAATGCCGGCAATACCCAAATAAAAATCTTAACCCGTTGCAGGCCTGTTCCGTCGCTCGAGTGCGTTGGGGCCTTAAAACAATAAAGCACTGGCCGCTTCACTCCTTGGAGCAAACAAAAAAGAAATAAAAGAATGCCACAATTCTTTACCCGTCTCAGGTGAATGAAAGGGTTTCTTTACTCACACCGGATTGGCCAACCTGCAGAACGGTGCTCGGAGGAACGAACTTCCAAGGACGAAAGTCCCACTATCAGGCGTTGGTGAAAACAGGTGTGTAACGGTCCTCACGCGGCCGTGACCTCAGTCCCTCGGTCTCAGGTACAAAGGACCGGAGACTGACGAAAATCTAACTGTTATAGCCGTCTTCAATCGGCTGTACTTATACACACTAGCTCACGAATTGAAAAGCTAGGATTCTTTAAGACATATATATAGTAGAAACACGCTGCACTGCTTAAAAGTTATCGGATGGACAACATACGGCAGATACAACCCAGCACTATAATTAGGTAATCTAGCTGAAAACCTAGGACTGGTGTTTCACTTTTAATTTATTCCGAAAATCTCGGAATAATCATAATTTTACCCTCTCATTCCCGTTCTCTCCTCACACACATCCGCCACACACTTCCGCGAGCACACCTTCTCCCTTCCTCCTCCAACACCCGCCTCCAACCTCGCATCCAATCAATAAAATGGCTCTCTCCGACTGAACATTAACCCGTCCAATCAAATAGGACAGTGAAGGTGATTGACAGAAAATAAGTAAACATAGGTTGTAAGGAACACATGGAAAGTTATACTCTCCAATCTAACTTTACTCAATTCAAAGATTTAAAACTTTATCAAAACCAAAAATGACCAAACTGTTAAATGATTATCTATTTAGTTGAAGCTTAGTTATTAACTTATTAAAACTTATCATTTACAATTATCTATTCAAGGGGTTACATATGTATCACCATTTATAACCCACTCCATTGCACACCTGATACCTGATAGTGTATCAGTAGTAAGAAGACCTGTGTGAGTTGTAAGAACGATCTCGGCCTATTGAATCTATTTAGTGGTATTTAGAGTGATTGTAGATTAAAAATTAGAACTTAACTGTTCCAACTGCAGGCGGCTCAGTGGGTAGTGCTGTGCTCTCAGAGCAAGAAGGTCCTGGGTTCTAGGTAACTAGGGCCCCATATAAACATATACAGTGTATCACAAAAGTGAGTACACCCCTCACATTTCTGCAGATATTTAAGTATATCTTTTCATGGGACAACACTGACAAAATGACACTTTGACACAATGAAAAGTAGTCTGTGTGCAGCTTGTATAACAGTGTAAATTTATTCTTCCCTCAAAATAACTCAATATACAGCCATTAATGTCTAAACCACCGGCAACAAAAGTGAGTACACCCCTTAGTGAAAGTTCCTGAAGTGTCAATATTTTGTGTGGCCACCATTATTTCCCAGAACTGCCTTAACTCTCCTGGGCATGGAGTTTACCAGAGCTTCACAGGTTTCCACTGGAATGCTTTTCCACTCCTCCATGACGACATCACGGAGCTGGCGGATATTCGAGACTTTGCGCTCCTCCACCTTCCGCTTGAGGATGCCCCAAAGATGTTCTATTGGGTTTAGGTCTGGAGACATGCTTGGCCAGTCCATCACCTTTACCCTCAGCCTCTTCAATAAAGCAGTGGTCATCTTAGAGGTGTGTTTGGGGTCATGATCATGCTGGAACACTGCCCTGCGACCCAGTTTCCGGAGGGAGGGGATCATGCTCTGCTTCAGTATTTCACAGTACATATTGGAGTTCATGTGTCCCTCAATGAAGTGTAACTCCCCAACACCTGCTGCACTCATGCAGCCCCAGACCATGGCATTCCCACCACCATGCTTGACTGTAGGCATGACACACTTATCTTTGTACTCCTCACCTGATTGCCGCCACACATGCTTGAGAACATCTGAACCAAACAAATTAATCTTGGTCTCATCAGACCATAGGACATGGTTCCAGTAATCCATGTCCTTTGTTGACATGTCTTCAGCAAACTGTTTGCGGGCTTTCTTGTGTAGAGACTTCAGAAGAGGATTCCTTCTGGGGTGACGGCCATGCAGACCAATTTGATGTAGTGTGCGGCGTATGGTCTGAGCACTGACAGGCTGACCCCCCACCTTTTCAATCTCTGCAGCAATGCTGACAGCACTCCTGCGCCTATCTTTCAAAGACAGCAGTTGGATGTGACGCTGAGCACGTGCACTCAGCTTCTTTGAACGACCAACGCGAGGTCTGTTCTGAGTGGACCCTGCTCTTTTAAAACGCTGGATGATCTTGGCCACTGTGCTGCAGCTCAGTTTCAGGGTGTTGGCAATCTTCTTGTAGCCTTGGCCATCTTCATGTAGCGCAACAATTCGTCTTTTAAGATCCCCAGAGAGTTCTTTGCCATGAGGTGCCATGTTGGAACTTTCAGTGACCAGTATGAGAGAGTGTGAGAGCTGTACTACTAAATTGAACACACCTGCTCCCTATGCACACCTGAGACCTAGTAACACTAACGAGTCACATGACATTTTGGAGGGAAAATGACAAGCAGTGCTTAATTTGGACATTTAGGGGTGTAGTCTCTTAGGGGTGTACTCACTTTTGTTGCCGGTGGTTTAGACATTAATGGCTGTATATTGAGTTATTTTGAGGAAAGAATAAATTTACACTGTTATATAAGCTGCACACAGACTACTTTTCATTGTGTTAAAGTGTCATTTTGTCAGTGTTGTCCCATGAAAAGATATATGTAACGCTATGTGGGCTAGACGGACAGGAGGGGCGGACACAAACGCAGAGATGTGTAAACAACAGATTTAATATAACAAAAGACAGGGCATACCACGCTAAGAGGACTAACAAAGCTAACAAGGCTAAACAAAGACTAAACAGGACTAAACAGACTAACAGGACTAAACAGATTAACAGGACTAAACAGACCAACAGGATTAAACAGACTAACAGGACTAAACAGACTGGACAGGACTAAACAGACTAACAGGCTAAACAGACTAACAGGATTAAACAGACTAACAGGACTAAACAGATTAACAGGACTAAACAGACCAACTGGATTAAACAGACTGGACAGGACTAAACAGACTAACAGGCTAAACAGACTAACAGGATTAAACAGACTAACAGGACTAAACAGACTGGACAGGACTAAACAGACTAACAGGCTAAACAGACTAACAGGATTAAACAGACTAACAGGACTAAACAGACTGGACAGGACTAAACAGACTAACAGGCTAAACAGACTAACAGGATTAAGGACTAAACAGACTAAACAGAACTAAACAGACTAAACAGGCTAACGGACAGGCTAATACACACAGGCTAACAAACAAGGACTAAGCTAACAGACAGGGGCTGAACAGTGACTAAACTAAACAGGCTAACAAAGCTACACAGGCTAAACAGACTAAACAGGTTAAACAGACTAAACAGACAGGACAGGACTAAACAGACAGAACAGGACTAAACAGACTAAACAGGACTAAACAGACTAACTGGCTAAACAGACTAAATTACCAGGAGCAAACAGACAGAGTTACCATGGGCAAACAGACAGAGTTACCAGGAGCAAACAGACAGAGTTACCAGGAGCAAACAGACAGAGTTACCAGGAGCAAACAGACAGAGTTACCAGGAGCAAACAGACAGAGTTACCAGGAGCAAACAGACAGAGTTACACTCAATAATCTCCAACCAGCCTTTCCCTGAGCCTCTCCTAAATAGTAGCAGCTGGGGCTAATTAGCCCCAGCTAACCAATCAGGAGAGGGAGGCTGGCTGGAGACTGGGGAGAGAAGGGCGTGGCACACTGGAGCACAGGATCACCCTGAGGCTCCAAGCGTGACAGTAGGCCCCTCCCTGAAGGCACGACTCCTGGCGTGCCCAAATAAAAAAACCAAAAACAAAAAGGAGGTCCTGGACCCTGAGGGGCATATTTGAAGTAATTTAATATGCCTTGCGGGAGACCAGAAGCGCTGTCGGGGAGCGCCGACGAGAGTTCAAAAGCGCCGTCGGGGGGCGCCATCGCCGGAACAGAAGTACCATCGGAGGGCGCCAACACAGAAACAGGAGCGCCATCTGGGGGCGTCATCTCGGAAACAGGAGCGCCATCTGGGAGTGCCAACGAGGAAACAGAAGCACCTTCGAAGGACACCAACTCTGGAACAGGAGCGCCATCAGGGGGCGCCAACTCAGGAACAGGAGTGCCGTCGGAGGACACCAACTCTGGAACAGGAGCGCCATCAGGGGGCGCCAACTCAGGAACAGAAGTGCCGTCGGAGGACACCAACTCAGGAACAGAAGTGCCGTCGGAGGACACCAACTCAGGAACAGAAGTGCCGTCGGAGGACACCAACTCAGGAACAGAAGTGCCGTCGGAGGACACCAACTCAGGAACAGGAGCGTCGCCGAGGGACGCCCATTCGGGAACAGGAGTGCCATCAGGATGCGCCAACTCGGGAACAGGAGCGCCATCGGGATGCGCCAACTCGGGAACAGGAGCGCCATCGGGATGCGCCAACTCGGGAACAGAAGCCAGCTGCGTGGAGCCTGGCGAAGAGGTTTCGGGAGTCAGCTGCGGTGAGCCTGGCGAAGAGGCTTCGGGAGTCAGCTGCGGTGAGCCTGGCGAAGAGGCTTCGGGAGTCAGCTGCGGTGAGCCTGGCGAAGAGGCTTCGGGAGTCAGCTGCGGTGAGCCTGGCGAAGAGGCTTCGGGAGTCAGCTGCGGTGAGCCTGGCGAAGAGGCTTCGGGAGTCAGCTGCGGTGAGCCTGGCGAAGAGGCTTCGGGCGTCAGCTGCGATGAGCCTGGCGAAGAGGCTTCGGGAGTCAGCTGCGGTGAGCCTGGCGAAGAGGCTTCGGGAGTCAGCTGCGGTGAGCCTGGCGAAGAGGCTTCGGGAGTCAGCTGCGGTGAGCCTGGCGAAGAGGCTTCGGGAGTCAGCTGCGGTGAGCCTGGCGAAGAGGCTTCGGGAGTCAGCTGCGGTGAGCCTGGCGAAGAGGCTTCGGGAGTCAGCTGCGGTGAGCCTGGCGAAGAGGCTTCGGGAGTCAGCTGCGGTGAGCCTGGCGAAGAGGCTTCGGGAGTCAGCTGCGGTGAGCCTGGCGAAGAGGCTTCGGGCGTCAGCTGCGATGAGCCTGGCGAAGAGGCTTCGGTAGTCAGCTGCGGTGAGCCTGGCGAAGAGGCTTCGGGAGTCAGCTGCGGTGAGCCTGGCGAAGAGGCTTCGGGAGTCAGCTGCGGTGAGCCTGGCGAAGAGGCTTCGGGAATCAGCTGCGAAAATCCTTGAGAAACTCCTTGAAACAGCTGTGAGGACCCTGAAGAGGCGTCCGAAGTCACTAGCGAAAACACTGGAAAAACGTCATTCAGCTGCGAGGACCCTGGAGAGGCGTCCAAAGTCAGCTGCAAAAACACTGGAGAAACGTCACTCAGCTGAGAAAACACTGGAGAGGCGTCCGAAATCAGCTGCTTGGACCCTGAATATGCGTCAAAAGCCAGCTGTTTGGACCCTGGAGAAACTGGACTCAGCTGCGAAAACACTGGAGAGGCGTCCGAAATCAGCTGCTTGGACCCTGGAGAGGCATCAAAAGTCAGCTGTTTGGACCCTGGAGAAACTGGACTCAGCTGCGAAAACACTGGAGAGGCATCCGAAATCAGCTGCTTGGACCCTGGATATGCGTCAAAAGTCAGCTGTTTGGACCCTGGAGAAACTGAACTCAGCTGAACCTGAGTACACGGGACTGGAGCCGGCAAACAAACAGAGAGACCCTCGGAGCCCTTGGGGTCGAAACAGGAAATAGGACCTAAATAATTTTGGCTGGCTCCTAACATGGACTTGGGACAGTCACGAGCTTTATAAGCGGGCACTGGCTCCTGGACCACATCCGCAGTGGGCACTGGGGAAAACTTAACCTCCCCAGTGGGCACTGGATGCCAGGTATAAGCTGCAGTGGGCACTTTGCTACATGAAAATTTGGTTCTCATGAGGCCCTCAAAATCCTTCACCGAGTTCAGCACAACTCCCCTGTCAGACCAAAGCTGCTTAGCCCACTCACGAGCAGCACCCCTCAGTCTAGACATCATAAATCGTACCTTGTCGATTTCAGTTGGCTGGGGGTCCAGAAGGTTCTGCAGGTAGAGCTGGCTCTGTAGAAGGAAGCCTTCAACCCTATGGTTGCTTCCATCATAAGGAGCCGGCCTACTAAGCGGGAAGACTAGAGGAAACCTCATAGATCCCAAGTCTGGGAAAACATGAACAAGCAACATCTCGCTGTGTCCTAATAGGGGGAGATTATTCTGTAACGCTATGTGGGCTAGACGGACAGGAGGGGCGGACACAAACGCAGAGATGTGTAAACAACAGATTTAATATAACAAAAGACAGGGCATACCACGCTAAGAGGACTAACAAAGCTAACAAGGCTAAACAAAGACTAAACAGGACTAAACAGACTAACAGGACTAAACAGATTAACAGGACTAAACAGACTAACAGGCTAAACAGACCAACAGGATTAAACAGACTAACAGGACTAAACAGACTGGACAGGACTAAACAGACTAACAGGCTAAACAGACTAACAGGATTAAACAGACTAACAGGACTAAACAGACTGGACAGGACTAAACAGACTAACAGGCTAAACAGACTAACAGGATTAAGGACTAAACAGACTAAACAGAACTAAACAGACTAAACAGGCTAATGGACAGGCTAATACACACAGGCTAACAAACAAGGACTAAGCTAACAGACAGGGGCTGAACAGTGACTAAACTAAACAGGCTAACAAAGCTACACAGGCTAAACAGACTAAACAGGTTAAACAGACTAAACAGACAGGACAGGACTAAACAGACAGAACAGGACTAAACAGGACTAAACAGGACTAACTGGCTAAACAGACTAAATTACCAGGAGCAAACAGACAGAGTTACCATGGGCAAACAGACAGAGTTACCATGGGCAAACAGACAGAGTTACACTCAATAATCTCCAACCAGCCTTTCCCTGAGCCTCTCCTAAATAGTAGCAGCTGGGGCTAATTAGCCCCAGCTAACCAATCAGGAGAGGGAGGCTGGCTGGAGACTGGGGAGAGAAGGGCGTGGCACACTGGAGCACAGGATCACCCTGAGGCTCCAAGCGTGACAATATACTTAAATATCTGCAGAAATGTGAGGGGTGTACTCACTTTTGTGATACACTGTATATATATATATATATACAGTGTATCACAAAAGTGAGTACACCCCTCACATTTCTGCAGATATTTAAGTATATATTTTCATGGGACAACACTGACAAAATGACACTTTGACACAATGAAAAGTAGTCTGTGTGCAGCTTATATAACAGTTTAAATTTATTCTTCCCTCAAAATAACTCAATATACAGCCATTAATGTCTAATCCACCGGCAACAAAAGTGAGTACACCCCTTAGTGAAAGTTCCTGAAGTGTCAATATTTTGTGTGGCCACCATTATTTCCCAGAACTGCCTTAACTCTCCTGGGCATGGAGTTTACCAGAGCTTCACAGGTTGCCACTGGAATGCTTTTCCACTCCTCCATGACGACATCACGGAGCTGGCGGATATTCGAGACTTTGCGCTCCTCCACCTTCCGCTTGAGGATGCCCCAAAGATGTTCTATTGGGTTTAGGTCTGGAGACATGCTTGGCCAGTCCATCACCTTTACCCTCAGCCTCTTCAATAAAGCAGTGGTCGTCTTAGAGGTGTGTTTGGGGTCATTATCATGCTGGAACACTGCCCTGCGACCTAGTTTCCGGAGGGAGGGGATCATGCTCTGCTTCAGTATTTCACAGTACATATTGGAGTTCATGTGTCCCTCAATGAAATGTAACTCCCCAACACCTGCTGCACTCATGCAGCCCCAGACCATGGCATTCCCACCACCATGCTTGACTGTAGGCATGACACACTTATCTTTGTACTCCTCACCTGATTGCCGCCACACATGCTTGAGACCATCTGAACCAAACAAATTAATCTTGGTCTCATCAGACCATAGGACATGGTTCCAGTAATCCATGTCCTTTGTTGACATGTCTTCAGCAAACTGTTTGCGGGCTTTCTTGTGTAGAGACTTCAGAAGAGGCTTCCTTCTGGGTGACAGCCATGCAGACCAATTTGATGTAGTGTGCGGCGTATGGTCTGAGCACTGACAGGCTGACCCCCCACCTTTTCAATCTCTGCAGCAATGCTGACAGCACTCCTGCGCCTATCTTTCAAAGACAGCAGTTGGATGTGACGCTGAGCACGTGCACTCAGCTTCTTTGAACGACCAACGCGAGGTCTGTTCTGAGTGGACCCTGCTCTTTTAAAATGCTGGATGATCTTGGCCACTGTGCTGCAGCTCAGTTTCAGGGTGTTGGCAATCTTCTTGTAGCCTTGGCCATCTTCATGTAGCACAACAATTCGTCTTTTAAGATCCTCAGAGAGTTCTTTGCCATGAGGTGCCATGTTGGAACTTTCAGTGACCAGTATGAGAGAGTGTGAGAGCTGTACTACTAAATTGAACACACCTGCTCCCTATGCACACCTGAGACCTAGTAACACTAACAAATCACATGACATTTTGGAGGGAAAATGACAAGCAGTGCTCAATTTGGACATTTAGGGGTGTAGTCTCTTAGGGGTGTACTCACTTTTGTTGCCGGTGGTTTAGACATTAATGGCTGTATATTGAGTTATTTTGAGGGAAGAATAAATTTACACTGTTATATAAGCTGCACACAGACTACTTTTCATTGTGTCAAAGTGTAATTTTGTCAGTGTTGTCCCATGAAAAGATATACTTAAATATCTGCAGAAATGTGAGGGGTGTACTCACTTTTGTGATACACTGTATATATATATATATATATATATATATATATATATAAAGATATATATATATATATATATACAGTACAGGCCAAAAGTTTGGACACACCTTCTCATTCCTGTGTTTTTTCTTAATTTTTTTAAATTTTTTAAAAAAATTCTCATTCCTGTGTTTTTTAAATTTTCATTGTAGATTAATACTAAAGACATCCAAACTATGAAGGAACACATATGGAATTATGTAGTAAACAAAAAAGTGTTAAACAAACCAGAATATGTTTTATATTTTAGATTCTTCAAAGTAGCCATATTTTGCTTTAATGACAGATTTGCACACTCTTTAAAATTTTCTCAACCAGCTTTATTAGGTATCCACCTGGAATGGTTTTCAATGAATGTTTGCGCCTTGTCTAGAGTGAATTTTTGGAATTTGTTGCTTTTTTAATGTGTTTGAGACCATCAGTTGGGTTGTGCAGAGGTAGAGTTGGTAAAATATAAAACATATTCTGGTTTGTTTAACACTTTTTGGTTCACTACATAATTCTTCATAGTTTGGATGTCTTCAGTATTAATCTACAATGTAGAAAATAAAAATAATCAAGAAAAAACATTGAAGAGAAGGTGTGTCCAAACTTTTGACTGGTGTGTCCAAACTTTTGGCCTGTACTGTATATATATATATATATATATATATACAGTGTATCACAAAAGTGAGTACACCCCTCACATTTCTGCAAATATTTCATTATATCTTTTCATGGGACAACACTATAGAAATAAAACTTGGATATAACTTAGAGTAGTCAGTGTACAACTTGTATAGCAGTGTAGATTTACTGTCTTCTGAAAATAACTCAACACAGAGCCATTAATGTCTAAATAGCTGCAACATAAGTGAGTACACCCCACAGTGAACATGTCCAAATTGTGCCCAAAGTGTCAATATTTTGTGTGACCACCATTATTATCCAGCACTGCCTTAACCCTCCTGGGCATGGAATTCACCAGAGCTGCACAGGTTGCTACTGGAATCCTCTTCCACTCCTCCATGATGACATCACGGAGCTGGTGGATGTTAGACACCTTGAACTCCTCCACCTTCCACTTGAGGATGCGCCACAGGTGCTCAATTGGGTTTAGTCCATCACCTTTACCTTCAGCTTCCTCAGCAAGGCAGTTGTCATCTTGGAGGTTGTGTTTGGGGTCGTTATCCTGTTGGAAAACTGCCATGAGGCCCAGTTTTCGAAGGGAGGGGATCATGCTCTGTTTCAGAATGTCACAGTACATGTTGGAATTCATGTTTCCCTCAATGAACTGCAGCTCCCCAGTGCCAGCAACACTCATGCAGCCCAAGACCATGATGCTACCACCACCATGCTTGACTGTAGGCAAGATACAGTTGTCTTGGTACTTCTCACCAGGGCGCCACCACACATGCTGGACACCATCTGAGCCAAACAAGTTTATCTTGGTCTCGTCAGACCACAGGGTATTCCAGTAATCCATGTTCTTGGACTGCTTGTTTTCAGCAAACTGTTTGCTGGCTTTCTTGTGCGTCAGCTTCCTTCTGGGATGACGACCATGCAGACCGAGTTGATGCAGTGTGCGGCGTATGGTCTGAGCACTGACAGGCTGACCTCCCACGTCTTCAACCTCTGCAGCAATGCTGGCAGCACTCATGTGTCTATTTTTTAAAGCCAACCTCTGGATACGACGCCGAACACGTGGACTCAACTTCTTTGGTCGACCCTGGCGAAGCCTGTTCCGAGTGGAACCTGTCCTGGAAAACCGCTGTATGACCTTGGCCACCATGCTGTAGCTCAGTTTCAGGGTGTTAGCAATCTTCTTATAGCCCAGGCCATCTTTGTGGAGAGCAACAATTCTATTTCTCACATCCTCAGAGAGTTCTCTGCCATGAGGTGCCATGTTGAATATCCAGTGGCCAGTATGAGAGAATTGTACCCAAAACACCAAATTTAACAGCCCTGCTCCCCATTTACACCTGGGACCTTGACACATGACACCAGGGAGGGACAACGACACATTTGGGCACAATTTGGACATGTTCACTGTGGGGTGTACTCACTTATGTTGCAGCTATTTAGACATTAATGGCTGTGTGTTGAGTTATTTTCAGAAGACAGTAAATCTACACTGCTATACAAGTTGTACACTGACTACTCTAAGTTATATCCAAGTTTCATGTCTATAGTGTTGTCCCATGAAAAGATATAATGAAATATTTGCAGAAATGTGAGGGGTGTACTCACTTTTGTGATACACTGTATATATATATATATTAGGGCTGTCGAAGTTAACGCGATAATAACGCATTAACGCGACCTCAATTTAACGCGATTAAAAAAAATAGTGCCGTTAACGCAGATTCTAGTTCATGTTGACACTTGACTGGTAGAACAAACGTTTTAATGTCGGACTTGCCACCGTTTTTCATTTGCGGTTTGTTAACATAATGTAACCGATCATCGTAGGGATGTACTTGTTAGGGTTAGTTAATAACCCACCAAGGACTAGGGGGGAACCCAAAGGCGAGTGCACAAACAACAAAACCCAGAAGTGATAATACGATATTTATTTAAACAAATAATAAATAAACGACCAAAACAAACAACCAAAAAGATAACAGAAAACGAGAGGGGAGCGGCAGGAGCGGTACTGGAAGCGCCGGGGAACTGCAGGGCGGACTGATGACCAGGAGTGATGAACCGGAATGCAGGATGACCAGGAATGGCAGGAGAACCAGGAATGGCAGGAACGCAGGAGAACCAAGAACGGCAGGAATACAGGAGAACCAGGAACGGCAGGAACACAGGAGAACCAGGAACGGCAGGAACGCAGGAACGGGGGGAAGGTCTAGGAGGCGATGAAAAACAAAATACGTTAACGAGGAGAAGGTACAAGAAGAAGACTCACGGTTTAAGGACACAACGAACGGCCGTCTGTGTACCGTATGGCAAGCAGACAATCTGGCGACGAGTGAGAGAAAAGCCGGCGTTTAAATGCAGGAGTTGATGAGATGGGGAATGAGGCGCAGGTGTGTGTGGGGTCCGCCCTCCAGCGATCTATTGGCTGGAACCGCAGCAACCTCCGAAAACAGTACCGCTCCAGGCCGCTAGGGGGAGAAGGGAGCAAAACGGGAAAACAAACGCAAACCACCACCAAGAACAAAAGCGATCGGGGAAACTAAAGAAAACGGAGAAAAACAAAATACAAACCGGAATAAAAACAAAACGCTGGGAAACCCTGAAAATAAAAGGTAAGTGCTGGCGGATCCTAACAGTACCCCCCCCTCAACGGCCACCTCTAGGTGGCCTACCGGGTCTATCGGGATGTAGACGGTGGAACTCACGGACCAGGTTGGAGTCAAGGATGGCAACCCGGGGAACCCACGACCGCTCCTCAGGCCCATAACCCTCCCAATCTACCAGGTATTGGAGGCCCCGACCACGTCTACGGACATCCAGCAACCGGCGAACCGTGTATGCCGGATGCCCATCGATGAGCCGGGGGGGTGGTGGGGGTTCGGTCGGAGGGTTCAAGGGTGAGGAAACCACGGGCTTGAGCTGGGAGACGTGGAATGTGGGGTGGATCCGCATGTGGCGGGGAAGTTTCAGTCGTACCGACGTGGGGTTGATGATCTTCTCGACGGTGTAGGGGCCGATGAAGCGGGGGGAGAGTTTCCGAGACTCGACACGCAAGGGGATGTGAAGGGTGGACAACCAGACAGCTTGACCAGGAGCATAGGGGGGGGGCGGTCTTCTACGACGATCGGCCGACTGCTGGTTGGCGTCCCGAGTGCGCAGGAGGGTGGTCCTGGTGGAGCGCCAGAGTCTTCGGCACCTGCGAAGGTGGTGCCCAACAGAGGGGACTGCCACATCGGCTTCTTGTTCGGGGAACAGTGGTGGCTGGTAGCCTAAGGAGGCCTCGAAGGGGGACAATCCTGTGGCAGATGACACCAGAGAGTTGTGGGCATACTCGACCCAGGCCAGGTGGGAGCTCCAGGCCTTGGGGTTGCGAGCAGCCATGCACCGTAAGGCCGACTCCAGGCCCTGGTTGGTCCTCTCCGCCTGACCGTTGGACTGTGGGTGGAAGCCGGAGGAAAGGCTGACTGTGGCGCCCAGCGCCCCGCAGAAGGCCTTCCAAACCTGGGAGGTGAATTGGGGTCCTCGGTCTGACACAATGTCCAATGGTATTCCATGAACGCGAAAAACTAGATTAACTAAAAGTTCTGCTGTTTGGAAGGCTGTGGGGAGCTTCGGCAGAGCAGCAAAATGTACGGCCTTGGAAAACCGGTCAACGATGGTGAGGATGACTGTGTTCCCGTTGGAATCCGGAAGGCCCGTGACGAAGTCCAAGGCAATATGGGACCATGGGCGACTCGGGATAGGGAGAGGCTGAAGTAGCCCCGCAGGAGATTGATGGGATGCTTTGCTGCGTGCACAGGTGGTACAGGCCGCCACAAATTCCCCAACATCCTTCTCCAAGGATGGCCACCAGAAATGCCTCTTTAGGAAGGATAAGGTACGACTAGTCCCGGGATGGCAGGCGACGCGGGACTCATGGGCCCATTGAAGGACCGGCGAGCGAGCTGTGGCCGGGACGAAGAGACGGGTTTGGGTTCCTGTCCTGGGGTCTGGTTCCTGGGCCTGGGCTTCGGTGACTAGACGACGAACGTCCCAAGTGAGGAGCCCAACAAGTCGACTCGGCGGGAGGATAGTCTCGGAAGAGGTGAGGGCTTCCTTCGGGGCAAACTGGCGAGAGAGGGCGTCCGGTTTGATGTTCCGGGATCCAGGCCGGTAGGTCAAAGTAAAATCAAAACGGGCGAAGAACAGTGCCCATCTGGCTTGCCTGGCGTTCAGCCTCTTTGCCGTCTGGACGTAAGACAAATTCTTGTGGTCCGTCCAGACGACAAAGGGCTGAGCGGCCCCCTCCAGCCAGTGCCTCCACTCCTCCAAGGCCAGTTTCACCGCCAGTAGCTCACGGTCCCCGACATCGTAATTGGCCTCAGCTGAAGAAAGGCGACGTGAAAAAAAAGCACAAGGGTGCAGAGGGTTCTCGGGACTCACCCGCTGGGAGAGCACAGCCCCTACCCCAGTATCGGATGCATCCACCTCCACCACGAACTGCTTGTCGGGGTCGGGCTGGATGAGGATGGGGGCGGAAGTGAACAAAGTCTTGAGCCGGAGGAAAGCTTCCTCTGCCTCCCGGGGCCAGGTGAAGGAAATCTTAGTCGAGGTGAGGCGAGTGAGGGGTGCTGCCACGTGGCTGTAGTTTCGGATGAATCGTCGGTAGAAGTTAGCGAAACCCAGGAAGCGTTGGAGCTCCTTCCGAGTGGTAGGGGTAGGCCACTCTGTGACCGCTCGGATCTTGTGGGGGTCGGCTCTAACCTGGCCGCTCTCCAGAACGACCCCGAGGAATTCCACAGAGTCGACGTGGAACTCACACTTCTCGACCTTGACGAACAATCTGTTCTCTAATAACCGAGAGAGGACCCTCCGGACATGCGCTCCGTGTTCTTCCCGGGACTTGGAAAAAATCAAAATGTCGTCAAGGTAGACGAACACGAACCGGTTGAGGAAGTCTCTGAGCATATCGTTGACCAAGGCTTGGAAGACTGCTGGGGCGTTACAAAGCCCGAAGGGCATTACGAGGTACTCGAAGTGGCCGAGCGGGGTGTTGAACGCCGTCTTCCACTCGTCGCCTTCTCGGATCCGCACCAGGTGATACGCGTTACGCAGGTCCAACTTTGTGAAGATGGTAGCACTGTGCAGGGGTTCAAAGGCCGACGACATCAACGGCAGGGGATACCGGTTCTTGACCGTGATCTGGTTGAGGCCCCGGTAGTCGATGCATGGCCGCAGGGTCTTATCCTTCTTTTCGACAAAAAAGAAACCAGCTCCTAAGGGAGATGATGAGGGGCGGATGATTCCGGCGGCCAGAGACTGCGAGATGTAGCTCTCCATCGTGCTCCTCTCAGCACGAGAGAGGTTATAGAGCCGACTGGTAGGCAGTGGGGCACCAGGCAGCAAGTCGATGGCACAATCGTAGGGTCGGTGAGGGGGTAGAGACTGGGCCCGGTACTTGCTGAACACCTCGCGGAGGAAGTGGTACTCCCGGGGCACCTTGGACAGGTCAGGGGATGCTGCAGAGGGGGTGGTGCTTGTCCCGTTCCCCGGCTGAGGGATGGCGGAGACCAGACAATTGGCGTGGCAAAAGTCGCTCCAAGCCACAACTCGTCCACGAGCCCAGTCGATGTGGGGGTTGTGACGTGCCAACCAGGGGTAGCCTAGGACCAGGGGGGTCTGAGGAGCTTTGATAACTACGAAGGAGAGGGTCTCCCGGTGGTTTCCTGAGAGGATCAGGGACAAAGGCGCGGTACGGTGGGTCACCCGGGCAATGATCCGTCCATCCAGGGCTCGCGCAGTGATAGGAGGGTCCAGGGGCTCCAGGGTCCCCCCCAGCTGACTTGCCAGCCCTTCGTCTAACAGGTTGTCCTCCGCACCCGAGTCCACCAAGGCCTGGAGAGGGACCGAGCAGCCATGGCAACAAAGGGTTGCCTGCATGCGGAGGTGGCGTTGCTGGGAGGATTGGGATAATTGTGGGAGGGGGGATAGCTGAGAGTCGCCCGCCAGTACCCCCACGGCTACTGACGGGCGCCCTCTTTTGGCCGGACAGGGCATGCCCGGAGAATATGGCCTGCCTGACCACAATAAAGGCATTGCCCGGCTCTGAAGCGGTTAGCCCGCTCCTGGGGGGTTAACCGGGCACGCCCCAACTGCATGGGTTCAGGCATTGGTACTAAGGGTATAGGGGCAACACTGGAGGCACCTGAGGGCTCTGAGGGGCTCGAACAGGTCAAAAGGGAAGGTAGCCTGGAACCGGTTCTGGCCGCCCTTTCATGGCGGCGGCTGCGGAGGCGGTTATCCAAGCGGATGGCCAGAGCTACCAGGGAGTGGAGGTCGGGGCTCTCGTCCCTTGCCGCCAACTCATCCCTCAGGGAGTCGATGAGACCTTGCCGGAAAGCCTCCCGGAGGGCCTCGTCGTTCCACCCCGAGTCGGCGGCCAAGGTCCAGAACTCAATAGAATAATCAGCCACGGACCGGGAACCTTGGCGCAGGGAAAATAGTCGGGAAGAGGCACTCCCCGAATAATCCGGGTGGTCAAACACTGTCCTGAACCGGGCGAGGAAGTCAACAAACGAGCCCTCTCGAGGGTCCGTCTGTGACTGTACCGCTTCGGCCCAGGTCAGGGCCCTGCCTCTCAGGTGACCAATAATAAAGGCCACCTTACTGGCCTCGGTGGCAAAGGTAGTGGGACGCTGACGGAAAATGGATTCGCATTGGAACAAAAACCCTCTGCACCTCTCCAGGTCTCCACAGAAGGGCTCGGGGTTGGGGACAGGTGTTTCCACGGAGGACCCTGGAACCACGGGACCCGTCGGAGGTACGACCGGAACCTGGGAAGGAGCAAGAGGTACAGGATTAGGAGGTATTAGACGTACTACCTGCTGGGTCAAGTCAGCGAGCTGCTGGCTGAGTGTCCCCAGCATCTGGTTATGGCGGATAAGGATCCCCTCAACCGTTTGTGCACCCGTGGGTTCCATGGTGGCCAGATTGTACTGTTAGGGTTAGTTAATAACCCACCAAGGACTAGGGGGGAACCCAAAGGCGAGTGCACAAACAACAAAACCCAGAAGTGATAATACGATATTTATTTAAACAAATAATAAATAAACGACCAAAACAAACAACCAAAAAGATAACAGAAAACGAGAGGGGAGCGGCAGGAGCGGTACTGGAAGCGCCGGGGAACTGCAGGGCGGACTGATGACCAGGAGTGATGAACCGGAATGCAGGATGACCAGGAATGGCAGGAGAACCAGGAATGGCAGGAACGCAGGAGAACCAAGAACGGCAGGAATACAGGAGAACCAGGAACGGCAGGAACGCAGGAACGGGGGGAAGGTCTAGGAGGCGATGAAAAACAAAATACGTTAACGAGGAGAAGGTACAAGAAGAAGACTCACGGTTTAAGGACACAACGAACGGCCGTCTGTGTACCGTATGGCAAGCAGACAATCTGGCGACGAGTGAGAGAAAAGCCGGCGTTTAAATGCAGGAGTTGATGAGATGGGGAATGAGGCGCAGGTGTGTGAGGGGTCCGCCCTCCAGCGATCTATTGGCTGGAACCGCAGCAACCTCCGAAAACAGTACCGCTCCAGGCCGCTAGGGGGAGAAGGGAGCAAAACGGGAAAACAAACGCAAACCACCACCAAGAACAAAAGCGATCGGGGAAACTAAAGAAAACGGAGAAAAACAAAATACAAACCGGAATAAAAACAAAACGCTGGGAAACCCTGAAAATAAAAGGTAAGTGCTGGCGGATCCTAACAGTACTTGCTTAATAAAGAAATAAATACACGCTATATTCACAAGTTGTCGGGAGCAGAACACTTTATTACACTTAATTAACTTCTTCTTCTGTACCGAATACCGGAAAGCTGAGTCGAGCACGTTAGTTCATGAACTATGGAAGCCCCAAAGGGTCAAAACACACTCACTTCGTGTAGAAACGTCCATCAAACCATCGTCACGATACAACCACAGACAAGTCTGTTACAATAACTACGCCTTATCCCACCTAAAGCACCGCTGATCTACAATGTTTGCTGATGGAGAAATTCTAACCTACAATCTGACATTTACTGCCTAGTATGTGAGTGAATAAAACTCCCTTACAGTTTTCTCTTGTCCCAGCAGTTTTTAACATCAGTACATTTAGCATAAAATGTGTTCACCATTTTAATTGTAACATTTCACTTAAAAATCCTTGTTTTCTATAACATTTACACAGATTTTTTTTAATGCGATTAATCGCGATTAATCGCGATTAACTATATGAAATTCTGAGATTAATCGCGATTAAAAATTTTAATCGTTTGACAGCCCTAATATATATATATATGACACCAAAGCAAATTCTTATATATGCTATATATTTCCGTAGCCTAGTGGTTAGGGTACTGGACTAGTAATCAAAAGGTCGCTGGTTCAAGCCTAACCACTGCCAGGTTGTTGCTGTTGGGCCCTTGAGCAAGGCCCTTAACACTCAATTGCTCAGATTGTATACTGTAACTGTACTGTAAGTCGCTTTGGATAAAGGCGTCTACTAAATGCTGAAAATGTAAATTTCCTTTTTGGCTTACCCTAATACATGCATAATACGTGCAGCCAACGGAGGGGAGGGGGTTAGTGAATGGTGAGGTGAATGGTTGAGTTCATGTCGTGGCAGGGCTTGAACAGCAACCTTCTGTTTACTAGTCCAGTACCTTAACCACTGAGCCATCACTGGCTCTGTACTCATAGTACCTGGTCAGGTTTAGTGCACTGGTCTCACTGAGTTAACCACAAGTTTAGATTCGTATTAAATCAGCAGTTGGACTTAATCTGGTAAAGTTAGTTTTTACTTCCACCTGTTACGATCGGCAGAGCCAATAAAATATTTTTGGAGGAACCACCAGGCAAACACCACACCACACACACAGAGATTAGTTAGTTAAATTTATTGAAAATACAGGAGGAAAAATACGCCAGGGCAGGAGCACAGGAACGGTCAACGAGGGAACCGGGAGGCAGGGATCATGGCAGGTGGTACTGCCGGCTGGGGACCAGAAGGCTGGGAAGGAGGCAGGAGGAGCTTGGGAAAAGCAACACCAGAACCAGAAGCTTTGGAGGGAGGCAGGAGGAGCTTGGGAGAAGCAGCACTGGCTGGAGTGGAGGTGAAGGCTGGGGTGAAGACGGGGTGAACTAGCAGGAACGCTGGAAGGAGGCGAGAAACCCAGGAACCAGGAGGAAACGAGGCTGGGGTCAGGAACGCTGGAAGCATGGAATCCAGGGAAAAAGCACAAAGTTCAATAGTCAAAAGTTATTTAAAAAAAAAAAAAAAAAAGTAACCAGGAGAGCTGAGCAGTTCACACTGACATCAATAGACGATCTGGTGGAGACTGAGATAAACTGGGGGTTTTTGACTGATGAGGAATAGATAGGAAGCAGGTGTGCCTAATTATCCTAGGGAGAGATCTATTGGCTGGGCTGCAGAGTCAATTAAGCTGGTACATATGCATAAAGCACCACCAGAAGTCGCCAAAACACCAGTAGAGCCAGAAGAGTAAAATGAAAAAAAAATGTAAATGTAAAGAGTAGTGAGCATAACTGTGACTCCTAACACCACCATTTTAATTCAGCAGCATGTAAAGAATCAAACCCTCTTCACCTGGTCACATGGTGTGTGTGTGAGTGTTTTTCTGAATGTGATTAGTACATGTAGATGTGAATTATCAGCAATAATAATAATAATAATAATAATAATGTACTATAATAATAATATAATAATAATAATAATGCTGTGTGATTCTGAATCATTCAGATGCTTCATATGATTGATTCACTTGTTATTTAGTAATGATTCAATAATGATTCACTGTTGATTCAGTAACTGATTCAGTAATGATTCCCCTAACACTAGTTTCTTCTCCCCCTCCCTTCTCCCCTCTGCATGCACACACACACACACACACCTGTGTGTGAGCGCCTATGTGTGTGTGTGTGTGTGTAAGCACCTGTGTGTGTGTAAGCACCTGTGTGTGAGCGCCTATGTGTGTGTGTGTGTGTGTAAGCACCTGTGTGTGTGTGTGTGTGTGTGTGAGTGTGTGTAAGTGAGTGATGTGGTGAAGAGAGCAGCGACGCTCTTTTCATCAGTATGGAGAAAGTCAGAATGGGCTCCTCTGATTGGTTGACTGCGTCTGATAGTTTCCTCTCCTCTTTCTAATAAGGAAACAGTGAGTGTGATTGGTGGCTGTTTCTCTCTCTCTGAAGGGGGTGAGACAGAGAGGAGAAACATCTCATTCAGTCTCTCTGAGATAGTGGAGGTGATCGCATCAGGTACAGAGTGGGTACAGAGTGGGTACAGAGAGGGTACAGCGTGGGTACGGAGTGGATACAGAGTGATACAGAGTGGGTACGGAGTGATACAGAGTGGTACAGAGTGGGTACAGAGAGGGTACAGCGTGGGTACGGAGTGGATACAGAGTGATACAGAGTGGGTACGGAGTGATACAGAGTGATACAGAGTGATACAGAGTGGGTACAGAGTGGGTACAGAGTGGA
>NC_085988.1:86583871-86598871 GCF_030014385.1 Trichomycterus rosablanca | reverse complement strand
ACACACGCACACACTCACGCACACACTCACGCACACACACACACTTACACACACACACTCACACACTCACACACGCGCACGCGCACGCGCACACTTACACGCACATACACGTTTATGTGAAAAATGGGGACGTAAGAGAAACCGCAGTCATATCAGGACCTGCCTTTCTAAAGGTCCTGGAAACAAAATAAGACTATTTTTTGGATTTATTTAGCTCACATATCATCTGTCTGTTGATTTTTTTATTTTTTTAAAAATTTTATATTTTTCAGGTTTATGTTAAATTTTAGGACTTAGTTTCTGGTTTATGTGAATTTTTAGGACATAAAAGCACACACACTTTAAAGTCAGTTACTACTAACATATTTGGGACATAAGGAAAACTCAGGACCACATAGACAACAATTAAGAGAGTATGATTAAGACAGCCTGTTCTTTTTCACTACTGCTTTACTACTGTATTATTAAAAAAAATACTTATGATTTAAAACAGTTTTTAATATAGTGCCTTTTATAAACATGTAAAAGACATAACCATTCATCATGACTTGAGAGTAACAGACACATTGCTTTTAACAAAGCTGCTTAGCGTTTAGACCATCAACATTGTAGTATGCATAGATTTATAAAACAGAATTATCTAAACACGATATAAAAGTGCAAACAAAACATCAAGAGATGTGCTAATTTATAAAACATTAAAACATTTAATATTTTCTGTATTTATTATTTGTTTTATTGGTCACTGCACATTGTAGTTCCACTATTACAGACTGTTGTCCATCTGGTTCTCTCTTTCTTAGCCCCCTTTACTCTGTTCTGTAACGGTCAGGACCACCACAGGACCACCACAGAGCAGGTATTATTTAGGTGGTGGATCATTCTCAGCACTGCAGTGACACTGACATGGTGGTGGTGTGTTAGTGTGTGTTGTGCTGGTATGATGGGATCAGACACAGCAGCGCTGCTGGAGGTTTTTAAACACCTCAGTGTCACTGCTGAACTGAAAATAGTTCACCAACTAAAATGTTTGGTCCCCAGCAGCGTTTGTTTGTTTGTTTATTAGGATTATAACGTGATGTTTTACACTTTGGTTACATTCATGACAGGAACGGTAGTTACTCATTACACAAGATTCATCAGTTCACAAGGTTATATCAAACACAGTCATGGACAATTTAGTATCTCCAGTTCACCTCACTTGCACGTCTTTGGACTGTGGGAGGAAACCGGAGCACCCAGAGGAAACCCACACAGACACGGGGAGAACATGCAAACTCCACACAGAAAGGACCCGGACCTCCCCACCTGGGGATCGAACCCAGGACCTTCTTGCTGTGAGGCGACAGTGCTACCCACTTAGCCACTGTGCCATCCTGTAGGCAGCGTAAAAAAAAAAAAAAAACTCCAGCAGCACTGCTGTGTCTGATCCACTCATAGCAGCACTACACACAGTAACACACCACCACCACCATGTCAGTGTCACTGCAGTGCTGAGAATGATCCGCCACTCAAATAATACCTGCTCTGTCCTGGTAATTGTAATAGGAAATTGTAAAGCTGCTTTAAGACAATGCTCCATTGTAAAAAGCACTATAGAAATGAATTTCACTTTGGTCTTGTGGTGGTCCTGACCATTAGAGAACAGAGTAAAAGGGACTAACAAAGAAACAGATGGACTACAGCCTGTAATTGTAGAACTACAATTAGTGCAGTGACCACTAAAATGTAAATAAAAATAAGCAGAACAAAGAAAAAAGTCTTTTACACAGTACTGTAGAAACAGTGCTTTCTTTTAAGAGTGGTAATTCTGTTTTTGACATAGTATTTAACAGCTGTCCAGTCTCGATTTCTGAGTGCATGTGGTTCAGCAATGATGCATGAGACACGGTCTCTCTTTATGGGGACCCGACAACTCTGAATAAATGTCAGAAGATGTTTCTCAACAGCATTTACTTCTTCATTGCTCCACTTTTTCCTGTCCTTCAGGATACCTGATAAAGGAAATGTGTGCTTTGTTAATATCATAACAATATGGACTTAATTTACAGTGCCTATAAAAACATTATACCCTATTCAAATTCTTTTCTTTTCTCACATCATACCATGAAAATAAAAATGTCTTTTTTTAACAGTATTTACACATTATAATACTTAACAACTTAACAAACTTTTAATTTTGTATGAATAAGTAATCAGTCCATTAGAGTAACCATTATTAAGTTGCTCTGGTACAACCAATCACCTTCCAGATCCTATCCTTCAGTGACCTGGTACTGACCTAAATCTAATGGGAAAAAAAATCGGTGGATGGATTTGAAGAGAGCAGTTTATTCCCCACGAAACTTGACTAACTCAAACTATTTTGCAAAGTTTGTTTGTTTATCAGGATTATAACGTGATGTTTTACACTTTTGGTTACATTCATGACAGGAACGGTAGTTACTCATTACACAAGATTCATCAGTTCACAAGGTTATATCGAACACAGTAATGGACAATTCAGTGTCTCCAATTCACCTCACTTGCACATCTTTGAACTATGGGAGGAAACCGGAGCACACGGAGTAAACCCACGCAGACACGAGGAGAACATGCAAACTCCACACAGAAAGGAATTTTGCAAGGAAGAATGGGAAAATATCTCCTAGTCTAGGTGTACAAAGCTGGTAAAGACATTCAAACAAACTGATGACAGAAATGAAAGCAAAAGGTGTAGCTGCTGAGCACCGAATTGGATAAATTGGGCAGACTCAAGTGCTCTAACTCGGCACAGCATGCTTGTGCACTTTGCGTGTTTATAGTTTCTAACAGTTGTTAGCTATTACTTATTAACTGTTATTATTCCTAATCACATATTTACCACAAAGTATTTTTATAGTTACTTAATCTTCTAAATTCTATTTTATCCCCCTAATTAGTAATATAAGATCATTAGAAAGTCAAGACAAGATTACCAGCATAGTCAGTGCATTTGTATATTACATTCATGTAAAAAATGTAAAAAAATCTACACACCCAAACCTGTCTTTTTGAACATATTTAAACATATGGACATTTAAGCTTCATTTAAATAGTACTGAGAGATGAAGCTTATATTACAAATATAACTTTTAAACATACATTCTAAAATGTATTTACCAAAAATATTAACTTATTGTGTGGAAAAAGTTAGGACACCCTATGCCCCAATAGCTGGTATTTCCCTCTTTGGCTGAAAAAAACCTTAATTATACGTTTCCTATAACCTTCTTGCAGTCTCTGACATTGACTGGGAAAAGATCCAGGCTTTGACTTGACTTGGTCATTCCAGAACTCTCCATTTCTTTTTTCTAAACTATTCCTTGGTGGATCTACTGAAATGTCTTGGGTCACAGTCATGGTGCATGGTCCACCTTCACTTCAGCTTCAGTTTTTGGACAGATTGTCTCACATTTTCCCCAAGCACCCTCTAATACAGTGAATAATTCATAGTGGATCCTATGATGGAGAGCTTGTCAGGACCTGCTGCAGCATAGCAGCCCCAAACCATGACATTTCCACCTCCATGCTTCACAGTTGGTATGAGGTTCTTGTGCTCAAATGCTGTGTTTGGTTTGCACCAAACATGTCTTCTGTTACTGTGCTCAAATAATTCAACTTTCTATTCTTCTGTCCAAATAGTCTTTTTTGACAGCAAGGGTTTCATCCATGCACATCTCTCTTTCTGATGGTTGATGATTATACCTTGACGTTAACTGTGGTAAGATCTTCCTGTAGGTCTAATGATAACATTTTAGGATTGTTAAAGACTTCTTTATGCATCTTGCAGTCTGCTATTGGGCTGAACTTGCTATGACTGCCTGACCTGACCATGTTGACTGTTGTTTTAAAGGTTCTCCACTAGTAAACTATTATTCGGACAGTGAAATGGCTGACTTCTTGTTGTTTTTGAGATCTTTCTAAATCCCTTTGCAGACTCATATGCATCTACAGCCTTCTTTCTAAAGGCCTTAGAGAGCTCTTTGGATCTCAACATGGTGATAACACTCACTTCAACAAACAAGAGCAAACTAAACTAATGTCTGAGGTTTAAATAGGACAGCCTCCTCCAATGTTCTCTCTAACTATGGTCTAATCATTTGCAGCTGATGTGGTGCATCTGATTCTAATTTTAGACATTTTAAATAGTAATAAATGTGCTAATGTTCTTCTTTGTTTATTACATTTTACAACTTATGTTGAAAAGTATTTTTTCAGTTTTATTTGTTTAGTTATACACATGAGGACAGAATAATTAGACCCCTATGAAATTTTAAGTTATTTCAAAATTCCTTTTATAACGGAGCGAGGATTTTCCAGATAGCATTTCTAAACATACAAGTTTTCTTTAGAAAGCATACATTATTTTAATTGCATACTATAAGGGAACTATTTTAAAAGAAACAAAAATCACCGGGGTCAATATTATAAGCCCCCTTAAGAACTGACTTTTTTATTGAGCCATAGCACAAACCACTGAAAGCCTGTTAAATCAAGTCACCGCTGAGGGTTATCTCCCAATTTACACAGAGTATAAAAACTTCAGTAAGCAGTTGAGCTGTCACTTGAGAAATCATCATGCCAAAAAAACAAAAGAAATCAGTTTAGACTTGAGAAAAAGAATCATTGCTGCTTACAAAGCAGGAGAAGGATATACAAAGTTATTACAGCGTTTCCAAGTGTCAAGAACTGGAGTGAGAAGTTTTATCAAGAAATTCAACATTTTTATCAACAAAGAGAGCCACACAATACAGAACAAACCTGGCAGAGATAGGAAGTGCAAGATATCAAAGACCCTGGAAAAAAAAATAGTGAAAGATATGTCTAAAGACCCAGGAACAAATGCCAAGACACTAGCGAATGACTTAGCCAAGTCAGGAATTGTTGTCTCAAAAAAGACAATCACTAGAGCCCTGCACAGGAATGAATTGTGAGGTTGCAGACCAAGTAAAACTCCACTTCTGTAGTAAATACATCTTCAAGCCAGACTAAAGTATGCTAAGGAGAAAGAATATGCATACTGGAAGCATGTCCTTTGGTCAGATGAGACAAAACGAGCTTTTCGGCCTTAGAGAGATTGCTTATGTTTGGAGGAAAAAGGGAGAGGCTTATAACCCAAAAAACACCGTCCCCACAGTGAAACACGGTGGTGGGAGTATTATGCTGTGGGGATGCTTCAATGCATCTGGACCTGGGAATCTCGTCAAGGTGTAAGGAATCATGAAGAAAGAAGGATATTTGGAGATTTTGAAAGAAAACCTTAAGCAGTCAGCAGCAAAACTTGGTCTGGGTCGTCGCTTTCTATTCCAACATTCTGTGAGGCCAAGAACCTTATATTAATACGTACTCATGTTTTAATATAGGTGTGGTATGTTTGACTTATGTTTAACTTTTCACTATTACTCAGAACGTGATGGAACTGACCCACCACCCACAGACCTAGATCTAATAGAGCCCGTTCAGCTCAAGCATGTAACCAACCAACTAGAACATCTGTTTCGCTTAACTTTAGATAAAGTTGCTCCTACTAGGCAAAAGCATTAGGGAACAAAGGCTTGCACCGTGGTACAATTACCACACTCTTACCTTAAAGCACCGTACCTAAGATTTAAAATTTAAGTGGAGATACAGTAAATTAGAAGTATTTAAGATTGATTGGAGCACTACATAAACAATCCACTGCTAAGAAAGCAATAAATATATTTTTAAGGCAACAAAGTTATATTTAAGAGAAAAAATATTAGTGTAGAATATTAGCTGCTAGACTATGTTACCCCAATTACTAATAATAATGTCCTTCTGATCAACTTGTCTAAGTCACTGTCGTATTTACTAGATCCAATTCCAACACGTTCATGCAAAGATTTAATACCAAATATCATAGTCACTGCTTTTTATTTTAAATTCATCCCTTGGCTTTCGCTGTATGTCCAAATCATTTTAGTGCGCAGTAATTAAACCTTTAATTATAGACCCATTTCAAATCTTTATTTCCTTTCCAAGACCTTACAAAAACCTGTTCATTAGTAACTGTGTAGTTACCTCCAAAGTTTGTTTGTTAGGATTATAACGTGATGTTTTACACTTTGGTTACATTCATGACAGGAACGGTAGTTACTCATTACACAAGATTCATCAGTTCACAAGGTTATATCAAACACAGTCCTGGACAATTCAGTGTCTCCAATTCACCTCACTTGCATGTCTTTGGACTGTGGGAGGAAACCCGGAGCACTCGGAGAAAACCCACACAGACACAGGGAGAACATGCAAACTCCACACAGAAAAGACACGGACCGCCCCACCTGGGGATCGAACCCAGGACCTTCTTGCTGTGAGGCGACAGTGCTACCCACTTAGCCACCGTGCCGCCCTACCTCCAAAGTAACAGCTTTTAGGGAAGAAATAATTTCTTTCTTGTTCTGTTAAATTTAAGTGCAGCATTTCACACTATAGATCATAACATTTTACTGAATAGGTTAGAAAAAACTATAGGAGTTAAGGGACCGGCCCTTTCCTGGTTTTGATCCTACTTGAGTGACTGGTACCAATTTGTTTATGTAAATAATCTACGCTCCGAGCTCTCAAAGGTAAAGTGCTAGGCCCACTATTATTTTCTCTGTACATACTGCCACTTGGCTCAATTAACATGATATTAATTTTGACTGCTATGCAGATGATACCCAGCTGTACATATCAGCCAAACCAAATGATGTCCTTACAAACAGTAAAATTAAAGACTGTGTAAAGGAAATAAAAGATTGGATGTCACTTAACTTTTTCTTAACTCGGATAAAACAGAGGATTTATTAGTTGGACCCAAGGCTGCAAGAGACAGGTTATCTACAGTGTATCACAAAAGTGAGTACACCCCTCACATTTCTGCAAATATTTTATTATATCTTTTCATGGGACAACACTATAGACATGAAACTTGGATATAACTTAGAGTAGTCAGTGTACAGCTTGTATAGCAGTGTAGATTTACTGTCTTCTGAAAATAACTCAACACACAGCCATTAATGTCTAAATAGCTGCAACATAAGTGAGTACACCCCACAGTGAACATGTCCAAATTGTGCCCAAAGTGTCAATATTTTGTGTGACCACCATTATTATCCAGCACTGCCTTAACCCTCCTGGGCATGGAATTCACCAGAGCTGCACAGGTTGCTACTGGAATCCTCTTCCACTCCTCCATGATGACATAACGGAGCTGGTGGATGTTAGACACCTTGAACTCCTCCACCTTCCACTTGAGGATGCACCACAGGTGCTCAATTGGGTTTAGTCCATCACCTTTACCTTCAGCTTCCTCAGCAAGGCAGTTGTCATCTTGGAGGTTGTGTTTGGGGTCATTATCCTGTTGGAAAACTGCCATGAGGCCCAGTTTTCGAAGGGAGGGGATCATGATCTGTTTCAGAATGTCACAGTACATGTTAGAATTCATGTTTCCCTCAATGAACTGCAGCTCCCCAGTGCCAGCAACACTCATGCAGCCCAAGACCATGATGCTACCACCACCATGCTTGACTGTAGGCAAGATACAGTTGTCTTGGTACTTCTCACCACTGCGCCGCCACACATGCCGGACACCATCTGAGCCAAACAAGTTTATCTTGGTCTCGTCAGACCACAGGGCATTCCAGTAATCCATGTTCTTGGACTGCTTGTCTTCAGCAAACTGTTTGCGGGCTTTCTTGTGCGTCAGCTTCCTTCTGGGATGACGACCATGCAGACCTAGTTGATGCAGTGTGCGGCGTATGGTCTGAGCACTGACAGGCTGACCTCCCACGTCTTCAACCTCTGCAGCAATGCTGGCAGCACTCATGTGTCTATTTTTTAAAGCCAACCTCTGGATATGACGCCGAACACGTGGACTCAACTTCTTTGGTCGACCCTGGCGAAGCCTGTTCCGAGTGAAACCTGTCCTGGAAAACCGCTGTATGACCTTGGCCAACATGCTGTAGCTCAGTTTCAGGGTGTTAGCAATCTTCTTATAGCCCAGGCCATCTTTGTGGAGAGCAACAATTCTATTTCTCACATCCTCAGAGAGTTCTTTGCCATGAGGTGCCATGTTGAATATCCAGTGGCCAGTATGAGAGAATTGTACCCAAAACACCAAATTTAACAGCCCTGCTCCCCATTTACACCTGGGACCTTGACACATGACACCAGGGAGGGACAATTTGGACATGTTCACTGTGGGGTGTACTCACTTATGTTGCAGCTATTTAGACATTAATGGCTGTGTGTTGAGTTATTTTCAGAAGACAGTAAATCTACACTGCTATACAAGTTGTACACTGACTACTCTAAGTTATATCCAAGTTTTATTTCTATAGTGTTGTCCCATGAAAAGATATAATGAAATATTTGCAGAAATGTGAGGGGTGTACTCACTTTTGTGATACACTGTATGTCTATCCTACACCTTGATGGCTGTTCAGTAACGCCCAGTCCATCTGTAAAAAACTTAGGAGTTATATTTGATTCTGATCTCTTCTTTGATGGGTACATTAGCAACATTTCCAGAATTGCCTTCTTTAATTTGTAAACATAAGACAAAGAATCGAGGAAACAGTGTCCAAGGACCTTTGAGCGAGCCGAAGGCGACAGTGGCGAGGAAAAACTCCCATAGCTGGAGAGGGAGAAACCTTAAGAGAAACCAAGTCTCAAAAGAGGAACCCGTCCTCCTCTGGTTTACACCAATATATATCTTGCGTTAAAAACAAGTGGAGTCCATGAAATGTCCAAGCAGTTTAATAATAGAGAGGCAAAGTCATAACCCTCAGACGCAGGGTCAAGAGTGAAAAAAATAATAATATTAATAATAAATATAAATAAATAAAGAAAAAACTGTAAGAGTGAAAAAATGGCATATAATGATATTAACTAAAGGCCTGTGAGAAAAGAAAGGTTTTTAGTCTGGACTTGAAGACTAAAAACTAAATATTGAGACCGTGTCCGAGTCCCGCACAGATTAAGGAAGATTGTTTCAAAGCTGGGGAGCTATAGAAGAGAAAGATCGTCCCCCTGTATTGTTTGTTTCTAATGTGAGGAACCGTAAGTAGCCCTGCAAATGAAGCGTTCGTGTTGGATTGTAGGGTTTCAAGTTCACGACGTTCACTAAGATACTGCGGGGCCAAGCCATTGAGAGACATATGTCAGGAGGATTATTTTATAGTTAATGTGGAATTTAACAGGCAGCAAGTGTAAGGATGAGAGAACAGGACTAATGTGGTCATATTTCCTAGTTCTAGTGAGCACTCTAGCAGCTGCATTTTGAACTAATTGTAGCTTATGCAATGATTTGCAAGAACTTTCAGATAGAAGGGCATTGCAATAGTCCAGCCTTGAGGTAATAAATGCATGCACCAACTTCTCAGCATCTGCTAAGGAGAGTACGTTTCACAGTTTGGTGACATTACGTAGATGGAAGAAAGCGCTTTACTATGTTAGATATGTGGGCATCAAATGAAAGCACAGAGTCAAAAACAACGCCTAGATTTTTTACAGCTGGGTACAACTGAAAACCCATCTACACTTATCGCAGCATTAGTAATACTAGGACCAAGCAGCAGAACCTCAGTTTTATCAGAATTTAACAAGAGAAAGTTGTGCATCATCCAATTTTTGATTTCATTTATACAATTTGTTATTTCATTGAGACATTAATCATAAATTGGTCTAGCTGATATATAAAGCTGGGTGTCATCAGCATAGCAATAAAAATCAATACCATGCTTACAGATTACTACCCAGTGGCAGCATTTAAAGGGTGAACAATAACGGCTGTTTCGGTGCTGTGATTGGGTCTAAACCCCAACTGAAAAACCTCATGAATGCTATTCTCATGGAGGTAGGGGCACAGCTGCTGTGACAATACTCTTTCTAAGATTTTTGCTATAAATGGGAGGTTTAATATTGACCTATAGTTAGCCAGCTCATGGGGGTCAAGGTTTGGCTTTTTGATAACAGGTCTAATAATGGCAGATTTAAGAGATTTCGGTATATATCCTAAGCTGAGGGATGAGTTTACAATGGAAATAATGGTTCACTTATCTTAGGTACAGCCTGTTTAAATAATTGTGTCGGTAGGGGGTCCAGGATTCAGGAAGATGGCTTAAGGGAACTAATTAAGCTAAGTAGTTCCTAGTAGTACTCTAGTTTGGAGCTAGTACACCACTCATCGACATATTCAACTCGGGGGTGAGACTGGCTTTGAATAGTTAGCCGAAGGTTCTCAATTTTATCATTAATGAAAGTCATAAAATCATTACTATGAAATCCAGCAGGAATGTCAGTGTTAGGTTCCATACGACAGCTGGTTAGTTTGGACATGGCACTAAAGATGTATCTAGGGTTATTTTATTGCTGTCAATTAATGACAAAATATATGCTGATTTTGCTTATTTCAAGGCTTGTTCATAATTCATAACACTATGCTTCCATTCAGGTCGGAAGATTTCATAACTATAGGCAGTCTGCTTTAGAGAACAGGTGTGGTCATTGTACCAAGGTGCTAACTTTTGCTAAACTTGTTTTATTCTGATTGGCGCAACGCTGTCTAAATTTGAGCAGAGCACAGATCTTGTATTCCCTACGCCAACTAACTACATGTTCTATTTTCTCTGTGAACCCTTTTTGGTATCAGTTTTAGTCCACACACTGTTACTTAGACCACATCAGAGGGCAGTAGTTCTCTCCATCCACCGACTGACTAGACATGACATGCCAACAAACTTTTGCGCTGGGGACATGAGATGCATATTTCCTAAAATCTTGGTCCTTTCAAGGTTTCTTCCTTACAACGCTAAGGTTTTTTTTTCGTCAGTGTCGCCCTAGGCTTGCTTAATTTGAGTTTGGGCCCGGATGATAGGAAATTGTAAAGCTGGATTGAGACAATGGTCTATTGTAAAAAGCGCTATAGAAATAAATCTGATGTTGACTTCTGGCTCTACAAAGTAATAAATAAGGGGGGGGGGGGGGGGGGGGGGCAATCACTTTTTAACCCTGTTATTTTAGTTTTTGTAACTGTAAATTTTCTTTTCACTGTACAACCACAAAAAATATAAGTTCATCCATAACAAATTTGCAAAGACCACATGATATTTGGTGGCTTATTATGCTACATTGGTTGATTCCAACCAATGGGCTTTTAGATACATTTAATGTTTTATTTGCTTTATAAATATTTATAGAACCACGTAGTCCAGACTAGTCTGTGAGACCTTAATCAACCAATAAAGCTGTAAACAGGTATTACCTTGACTCTGGGTTAGATGGCATTCTTGTGTGCATCTTTCCTCAATATCAGATTCATCAGACCGTTTCCTCTTTGGTCCTTCATTCAGCCGGGCTATTAAAAACAATAACAAATAAAATAACCAAAAACTTGATGCCACCTAGAATTACTTTAAGGGACACTCCTGTTCTAACTTAATACTGAAGACAAAACTTTACAATATACAGTCAACCTTACCATCTGGTTCAGGTTTTTCTGATTCTGCCTCGTCACTTGAAATCTCCCCACTGGACTCTTCGATTTCATCTGATAATGTTGAAGACAAAAAATCCAATGACAAAACAATCATTACACATGGATTTAATGTTGAGTCCTAAAGCTGTGCCAATAACAAAGCCCAGATATGAGCAAATCTTGTATAGAGACAACAGGACTTCACATACTGTACATAGCAATTTATATGCAGTTAGTAATTAGAAAAAGTGGAAAATAGCAATAATAGCTCTTACCTTCAGGATTTATTGCAATGTCATCTAAACAGGCACCCTGGAGTTTTGACAGTGCTCCTTTCTCCATTGCTATAAGAAGTTTGCTCATTTTGGCAAGCTGGAGTGTACTTTCAGGTAGACGATAGAAATGCCGATGAACCCTGATGTCATGCCCCAAAAAATTGGCTAGCTGGTCCATCTCATTGTCTTTCAAAATTCAACACTGTTGACAATGTCGCAATTTGTTTTCGTAACTTTGTTGATGAAAGGGCTGTTGGATTTCTTGCAGCACACGCTGCCGCATACTCACGGAGAACATCTGAGCCACGATAAGAAGACAGAGCATTTGGTCGTGCAAAAACGTACACATTTTCTGTTGGAACTTGACATGCTTCTCTTTTTTGGATAAGGAGATCCATGCATCTGACCATCTCGGGTGTAAGCAGCACAGGAACAGCCCTATCACTCTTGCCACGAATTTCAACTCTTTGGAAATGCTCACAAAGCCTCTTTTCAAATTCACTTAGACCGGTTGCAATGTCTTCATGAGCATTTGACTGTTCTCTTGATACATAGGACTCAAGTTTCATCCTTGCAGTTTCACCACTTCTTCTTCTATTGAAGAGTATGACTTTAGTGAGTGTCAGCTTACACAAGTTTGTATAGCTCTTGATCTCAGACATTTTATTAAGAGCATCATAAAAGTTGGTCATTTCTGAATTTAAAAATGAGTGCAAGGTTTTGACATCTTCTGTGAAGGGTAAAACTTGTGTCTTGTTCATTTTTGCCTCACTGAGGGTTGTACATGCTGCAGCTGAAATTGATTCATTCCATTTGTACTCATGCAAAACCCTGAAGTTGCGTGCAAATTTTGCAAGATCATCTCGGCCCGTTATGATGCCATTGCATTCCACTGAAGTGGCAATTTTAACCAAACTGTGACCAAGCTTTAGAGCAAGCGATGGAGTCTTGTAACTGTTGGTCTCTTCACAGTAACCAGCAGTGGCTTTCACAGCCTTAATAAGATGGGGGAAATTTGAGGGCTTGACAAAATCTTCAATACACCTAATTGGCGTCAGTCTTCTCGCCTCCAGAAGCAGGCGTCCCACCTCACGCATCTTCTGTCTAATGTAATCATTTTTAGTGGCACTTGGCTTTAGTTTATTAAACATCTGCTCACCGAGCAAAAGGATGTATTTTTCATTTTTTACCAGAGTACTAACTTCATCGTGCTTAATATCACAGATAATTTTCTGAAATCCTTTAGTGATGTCAGCAGGAAGTTTGTAGTTTAGTGACTGCACTCTTGTTTTGACAGCTGTAGACTCATTACCTTTGGGGTTCTGTGGACAGTTCTTAATGTGCCTATAGAGTGACTTCCTTGCATATAAACCTTGACAGTGGATACAGTGTGTAAAACTATCAGCAGATCCAGATTTCTTGGGCCTTCTACAGGCCACCAAATGTCCCTTACCCTCATCTGCTACAGCAGTATTATGCAAAAAATTGCCCCTGCTTTTTAACAAACGTAAATGTTGTCTTCTTGCTTTTGATTTCTTGTCAAAGGCAAATGCTTTTGCCACTTCAGCTTCTCCAGAATGTACAGACTGTAGATGTCTTGCTATTTTAGAATAGGGTCGTTTACAATAAAGGCAATATTGCTTCTTACCATAACGCCAAGTTGGATTTTCTAAGTCTGGCATTGGAGAGATATTAAAAGATCTCTTAATTGAAGGATCATTAATGTCAGTATCTTCTGAAGAATTCTGACCAAAAACACTGTCTGTGCTTCCTGAAGACTTATTTTCTGCTGGTGTCTTTTGCTGGTTCTTTCTTGCTTCATTTTTGCATTTATTTGGCTTTGCTCCTTCGTGTAGAATTGTGTCAGTATGTGGATCATTAAAAGTAACAGAGTCAGAGAAGTCACTGTTGAAGTCACTGGAAACATCTGTTTCTGGTACATAGTCCTTGTCACTGTAGTCAGTTATCTCAGAACACTCGGAGCAATCATCAATATCAGTAGAAGTCTAAAAAAAGAAAGTCATATGCCATGTTTAGACTATCGAAATTAAGCATAATTATGCCTTATTTATCATTTCAGTTATCAAATGTCAGATAAAAAAACTAACTTTTAACTGGTAACCAATTACATAGTGAGTAAAAGAGATAAAGGTAACGCCAGAGTTACAGTTTATTAAATAAATGTGCTTGTGCTTTACGAATATTCATACACTCAAATTAAATGTCTTAAAATGACTAATTTAACTGGCTAAGCTGCATTTAATATAGAAAAGGTTTAGTTGTGTATTACCACTAGGTAGAAACAACAATTTTAGAAAGAAAGAATCGTGATCAAATATGTCACTGCTCTTTACGGTCTGAAGATCATCATTTACATTCTAATAGAAGAAAGATATTTAAACTGAACATCAAATTACAAAATATAAAACTTACTATGAACAAAATAGAAGATTTTTTTAATTGAATTTTAATTATGCTAAGCTACAATATCAGGACTCCACACACACACTTTCTGGTAATGACATTATCAGGACCTTGTAGACTTGGAAGTAGAAAATCAGCCTTCACCCCAAAAAGTGTCTAAGAAAGTCATTTTCAGGACCTCCGTTTACTGACTGTTTAACTGGTTTAAAGTGTTTATTAAGGTGGAATTATTAACATTTTATGTGTTTAAACTGTGTTGAAATAATGCATGTTTACCTTCACTGCTCTGATTTCTTCTCTCTGCCCATCAGAACAGTCAGGTTCAGCAGGTGACTTGCTGGTTTTTGTCTTTTCCTAAAAAGTTAGAATGAAATAAGACATGAATACATTGCAGTAGCATTAATAACACCAATCTATTTAGTATAGATAAAATTATATTTAATATATAGGATTTTTAATTTAAAATCAGAAAACTAAATGAGCATTTTTGTTTAAAACTACTATAGTGCTTGCTTTACATTTACCTGTGAACGCCATGGCCAAGACGAATCTCCATAATTAAATGTTAATTCTTCCCCTGGAGCAATGTTCTGAACCGCAAACAAGCACAAGCGTGGCCTTCCATTAACGATTATTTTCTTTATGTTACAGTTTGGGTTTTTGTGAGCATCATTTACTAATCTTCCCAGTGTTCCATCTTCTATAGAAGCATCCAAGCTGAAAAAAGTTTACCCCATTTTATAATCAACAACTGTAAACACAATTCTTAATTGAAGGTTTATTTTATGGATAATAAAT
>NC_085988.1:86566371-86578871 GCF_030014385.1 Trichomycterus rosablanca | reverse complement strand
GTGCTCTGCAGACAGCTGGGCTGTGGATCTGTGCTGAACTTCAGCTCCTCTCCATCCACTACTGAACACAACCACACGTGTGGAACAGCTTTCAATTGCTCTGGAAGTGAAGAACATCTGGGGAACTGCAGCAGTGCAAAACCTGCTAACTGCAGCGCCAGAGAACTGCTGTCCATCACCTGCTCTGGTAAGCAGCTACAAACCAGCAACTATTAACTAACTAAAAACAAAATTACTATGATCTATCTATAGTAAGAACTTCCAGGTCACTGCTCATGCGGTCATAGAGAGTAGCTTGTATGTCCCAGTGACAGCTCAGTGGTTAAGGTACTGGACTAGTAAACAGAAGGTTGCTGGTTCAAGCCCCGCCACCACCAAGTTGCCACTGTTGGGTCCCTGAGCAAGACCCTTAACCCTTAATTGCTCATCGTGTAAGTCGCTTTGGATAAAAGCGTCTGCTAAATGCTGTAAATGTATGTCGGCGTCTTTCTTTTTTTTTTATGTTTTCTGCTAGGTGTTACGCGAGTTGTGAGTATGTTGTGCCTCATTTAGAGTGTGAATGGACTCACTGTTTACTTCCCTCAATGATCCTTGCCAATAAAATTGATGAGCTGCAAGCTCGTGTTTTTTACATGTATGAGTATCGGACTGCTTCCATTCTTGCCTTTACTGAAACGCTGTTGAACGGGAATGACAATAACGACAGTCTGCATATAGATGGCTTTAGGTCTCCTGTAAAGGTTAGATCATGACACTGAGCTGTTCGGTAAACCTCATGGTGGTGGTGTCTGACTCTACATCAATCCACGCTGGTGCAAAACATTTTTTGTCAGGAAAGAACTGTGTAACCCTTATGTCAAACTCCTGGCCATCTCCCTGCATCCATTCTATCTCCCCAGGGAATTCCCACAACTGTTTTTCCTCTTGGTGTAGCAAATGCACCTGCAGCCTCAGAACATATTCAAAATATGCTCTATAAATATGAACTGATATCTCAGTAAACCCTGGGTGACTAAAAATCTGAAAGACATTCTGAATAAGAAAAAGGGAGGTCAACAGAGAGGTCAAGTGAGCCGCAAAATAGGCAAGCTGAAATATAAAAACAAAGTGGAGCAGGCCTTTGCTAAAGGGAACCTCCGCTCAGCTTGGCAGGTCCTCAAGAACATGGCAGCAGTAAACTCTGTCTCCACCAGCCATAAGCCTATTCAGGTTGCAGGCAGTAGTTCCACTTCACTCCCCAATGATCTCACTTCCTTCTTCACCAGATTTGAAAAGGACAACAGCACCCAGTTAAAATCACTCATATCCTCTCTCAGACCTGATGAGTCTGACCTAACCATTAGCACAGAAGAAGTGGTGAGACCAATTAAAAGGACTAAATTGAACACAGTTTCAGGACTGGACAACATCTGTGGACGGACCCTAAGACGCTGTGCTGAGCAGCTGTGTTGGGGGGTGTTTCAGCATCTGTTCCAGAGCTTGTTGATTAGCAGCACAGTCCCCTTGATATGGAAGCACTAGTACAGTAAACAGTAGTGATCCCTATCCCAAAGAAGAGCACTCCAAAGGTCCTGAACGACCTTAGACCAGTGGCTTTCACCTCTCTGGTAATGAAGGCTATGGAGATGATTCTAAAAGATCATATCACCAGGGTAACTGATCCGATTTGCAGTTTGCCTACCGGGCTGGTAGAGGGGTTGATGATGTGAAGATATTTATCCTGAACACCATCCATACGCATCTGGAAATCCCCAATACCTCAGCCAGACTCCTGTATGCAGACTTTTCATCAGCATTTAACACCATGCAGCCACATATGTTAGCTGAGAGGCTTACCACACGCTTCCAACTCACTCTGTGGACTATAGACGTTCCTACTAACAGGACACAGAGAGTTCTGGTGAACAACTCCCTGTCTAATATCCTCTTCACCTCCACTGGTTCGCCACAAGGCTGTGTCCTTTCTCCTCTTCTCTTCATCCTTTACACAGATGATTGCAGGACTGCCCAGCCTAATTGCCACACAGTGAAATTTGCTGATGACACAGTACTCCTGTCTCTTTTCCTCTAATACAGAGGGGATATTAAAGAAATGCCATCAGAGACAGTACTTACTCAGGAAGTTAAAATCATTTGGAACTAATAAGGACATTCTTACCACTTTCTATTACACTTTTATAAAATATAATAACCTTCTCTTCCACTTGCTGGTTTCACTCCATCACTCTGCAAAACAAAAATCGTCTGCTGAATTTGGTCAAAGTCTGCTCAAAAATCATTGAATAACCTATTGTTCTCTTACCGCCTTATGTGATCAGAAGACGGTGAAGTCAGCTCACAGGATTTTACAGGACCCCTCTCATATTCTGTTTCCTGAATTTGAATGGCTCCCCTCAGGATGCAGACTCCGTTGTCCACACTGCAGGATGCAGAGGAGGAAGATATCCTTCCTCCCCAGGGCGGTCCAGAATATAGAAACTCTTTGAAATTAAGCAGTTTGTAACATCATGACCTGCCACGATCAGTTTTGGCAGACCAGAGCGGTACTGATAAATAAAAAGTGTCGTTCTTTTTAACTACACTTCAAAGCATTCCCTGTACCTCATCAAACAAAATCTTTAAACTCGTAACAAAGATTCAGCTCTGGGCTTTGTCTCCTCACTAGATCCTTTGCTAGCCTTTCCCAGTTTTTTTTGGTGGTCAGTAAAAGGTGGTTACATTCAAGTTTTAACTGGTAACCTTCAGTCTTAAGTTTTGTCCATGGGTGGTGTGGCACAGTACTGTATACAAGTATTTGGGTTGTAACTTGCCGGTGGACTGAGTAGCTGGCGGAGTTTGATTATTTGGTTAATTTTCTTTTGTTTTGTGGCTTTTGAGCTACATCATTGTTCTACTTTGTTTAGGTTTCCTGCACTTGGGTTCATTTTCTAATATTGCAAATGTGGGGTTACACCTGACACCTTTCTCCCTCACCTCACTGTGAACCTGTTACAACATTTACTGTGTTTATAGAAAAAAAAACATTAAATAATAACATGCTATGTGTGTGTTCTTTATCCCAGCCCACAACTCCATCAGGCTGGTTGGTTCTGGTGGAGACTGTGCAGGAAGGCTGGAGGTTTTCCACAGTGGTTCATGGGGAACAGTGTGTGGTGACTTGTGGGATATTAAAGATGCCCAGGTGGTTTGCAGAGAGCTACAGTGTGGTGTGGCCCTCAGTACCCACATACCAGCCTGGTTTGGTCCTGGAACTGGGTCCATATTGCTGAATAAGGTGGAGTGTGAGGGGAACGAGACTTCCCTGTGGAACTGCGGATTTAAGATCTGTGAGGAGAATGAATGTGGACACCAAGAGGACGTCGGGGTGGTGTGTTCAGGTACAGAGTGCTGTGTATTTTATGTTCTGCATCATTTACTGGTTATATATGTGAATATCCGATCTATATACATCAGTTAATAGTTTTTAAGTCTAATATAAATTATTTGTTCTGCTTTTAACAGAGTTTAATGAGTTCCGACTCACTGGGGGGTGTGAGGGGGGTCTGGAGGTTTTCTACAATGGAATTTGGGGTAACGTGTGTGAAAACATTAATGAACTTACAGCAAGTTTAATCTGCCAAGAGCTGAACTGTGGAAGAACTGGAACTGAGTACCATACAACAGCAAGACTGGAATCTGCCCCCTACTGGCTGGATGATCTGCGCTGTAGGAAACATGATGTAGCTCTAAGGAATTGTCCATCATCATGGGGGCAGAACAGGTGTTATGGTGTTGCTCAAATTACCTGCTCAGGTATGAAGATCTTCTCTCTTTATTATAAACCTGAATTAAGAAGCTACAGAATGAATTCATCTGCTGAATCAAATCCATAATCTTCTCATTATAATTAATGTTCATCAAACCTACAGGAAAGAAAGAAGATCTGGTACATCAAGACCATCTGACATGCTTCACATTTCCTCACCAGAAACAGTGTTCAAGTGAGAACATCTAATATCAAATCAGTTCTGTATCTTATTAATCAGAACGTTTAGAACTATTCATTTATCTTCTATAGCAGATCTGGTCCACATACCAGATCAGCACAGTGTTTATGATCGACGCCCTTCCTGATGTAACCCTGCTAATTTAATCTGAGCTTAAGACCTGCACTTGGGTTGTACCAACATGTTCACCTCTTAATGTGCACCTCCACCCCCGACATTAGCCAATCATGAATACACAGACGTCAAACTGGTCAATAGCAGGATAGTAAAAAAGTAATAAGCAATAATGATTTCTGCTGACTAGTCCATATCTACGCTACAGTAATGTTGAGTTGTGTGTAATGTTGTGTGATGTGTAGATCACCTGCCTCTCAGGCTGATTGGAGGAAAGGGAAGCTGCTCTGGAAGGCTGGAGGTTTATTATGATGCTACATGGGGAAGCGTGTGTGATGATCAGTGGGACATCAGAGATGCTCAGGTGGTCTGCAGGCAGCTGGGCTGTGGTGGAGCACTGAGTGCTGATAGGAACGCTACCTTTGGTGCTGGTGAAGGAACCATCTGGCTGAACAGAGTGAAGTGTAGAGGAGACGAGATTCACCTGTGGAACTGTCATCATTCCCTGAAGTACCAGACAGACTGCACCCACAAACAGGATGCTGGAGTCACATGTGCAGGTCAGAGGGGTGGGATTACTTTTAGGAATAAAATCCAACTACAGTTTTCTGTCTTTTATTACTAAATATAAAAGGTTTGTTACATTTCTGTTAATGTAGAGATATCAGCATCCTCTATTACTACACCCACAACAACCACCATCATCACCGAAGCAGGTAAAATATTTTACTTTCTATCATCTATACACACGTTAATAATAATAAACTCTGTTATGATCTACAAAAATATCCTTTATATTTTAATTGCAGTGAAACAAACAATGAAAAGAACAGCCAATCCAGAACCTCCATCAGCAGCTGCTCTATCCACCCCTCCACTGGCCCTGATCCTGCTGGGAACGCTGCTCTTCCTGGCCTTAGTGCTTCTGGTTGTGATGTTTTTCCAGAACAGAGGACTCAGGAGAGGTAGGAACATTCAGAGATTTAATCCTGCTTCAGTTACTGAACATTTACCCCCCTGTCTCAGTCAAGACAATGTTGGACTGGGATGTGTGGAGTCCCACAAGGCTTAATCCTGGATCCTTTTAATTTAAACCGTTCATGCTTTTCTCTCTTTCTAAGCTTAAACTGTGTTTCTCTTCTCCATTATCAGGTCTCTATAAGATGAAGCATAAGACTCTGTCAGAGGCAGTTTATGAAGAAATCAACCACAGATACTCCACTAGAAGAACCAGACGTTCCAGTAAAAGAGGTGACGTTTATACAGACCTTATATGTAAAGGTTTTGGCACCCTGATAATAATAATAAACACATTTACAGTAAATTATTTAAAGAAATATACAGTTGGTACCAGGGTATTACTACTGTGTGCTGAGTGGTTCTGCTGAGATCCTGCACAGTATAAAACCTTTCAGGGAAATGGAACAAAGTTGTGGAGGCTCATTGTTGATCTGCTGTTCTGAACTCGTCTCATGACTGTTCTTCTCTTCTCAACAGGAAGTCTCCTCTCTGAATCAGAGCATTCTGGGTATGAAGACGTGGATGAGGAGCTTCTCTCAGGTAAAAGATTTGGAGGGTGGATTTGTTCAACTCTGTTCCACAAAGAAACATTAAAATTATGAAGAAAATGTTTATCATAAATCCAGAGTTTTAATCCTGACACCTTCATTTTGGTCTCTTTGGTTTGTTAGTTCACAGATTTTTCCTTCATTATAAAATTCTCTTTAATAGTGAATCTAGTTTGTTGTTTCTGTTGTTCTGGAATGAGGAAAAGTGTCAATGACAATAATTGTAAACTTTATTCATGTAGAAAAATCTGGGTTTGGAGATAAAGCCGAGTATTATGATGATGCCATCACAACTAATGACCTGATAAGTTTGTACCTTTGTTAAATTTTCACAATTTATTATTATAATATTAATGATTAAATAAAGATGATTGATCTATTATGTGATACAGCGAAAGTAAAAACAGCAGAGGAATATGATGATGCCGTCACTGCTGGATCGATTCCTGAAAACATACCTGGTAATAACCTGTATTTTTAACATTAAATATGATTATATTATTTAAATTAGTTAATGTAGATGATTGTAGGAATGTAGAACCTAAGTGTCTTTTATCCACCCAGGAATAATGGCTCTGTTCTCAGAACCTTAAGTTCACCATGATGCACAAAAGCAAGTGTAAATGGCGGCCTGTCCAGACCAGACTTGACTGCTAAAACATGTGAAGATCTAATAAGTAACATCTGCATCAATATGTGAAAAGCAAGTTTCTTAAGCGGGTCAGGGTGACCCTCACCTCTCAAGTGAGCAGAAAAACAAGCAAGTGGGTTAAGATAAGGTGACAGACAATAAAGTCTCATATTCCAGTACAATCCCCAAAATAATCAAGTATTTAAACAAGTAAATAATAGTAATTACCTAAAGTAGATTCATCAATTATAAACAATTAAAATCTCAATAAAATCTTAAACAGCTCTGATTTACTGGTAGAAAAAACAAAACCTTGCTAAGTTAAATTGTGGTGAAATAAAATTCATTATAAAAGCATTAAAATACATTCTGGTAAAACCACTTCAGGAGACTTTATTACAATTTAATTGGTACAAAAACTTTATTTATTGTAACTGGTGCAAAAGAAAATATTTAACTGTTTTTAACTGAAGGTTTTCTAACCATCCAACTAAAAACAATTACCTTAAAAATCAGTGCAGTAGATGGGATGAGTCTTCCAAAATCTGATCCTCTGTTTTTATGTGATTTAGGTGATACGAGGAGAGTGGACACACCAGAGGACTATGATGATGTGATGACTGCTGGACTGATCCCTGATAACGTAGCCGGTGAGCTTCTGTTTAGTGATTTCTTTTAGAAAGCTGTAGAAATGAATCCTCCATACTGTAAAGAACTTTGTACACTGGTTCTGCTGTAGTGTGTTTATATTTATAAAGATCTAGAGGGAGGATTTTTACATTCACTACACTTTATAAGATCAGAATTCATGTGATGAAAATGGAATCATTAAATCCACTGTGATTGGAGAGATTCCTGTAAAGCATTTGGGGAGCTTTACTGGCCCCCTGTAACTTTAAGAACTGGTACCTGAGTAAAGTTGAAATCTGGGTGTTTTGGTGTAGAGGACGAAGCTGAGAATTATGATGACGCCATTACAGCTGATCAGAAGTCCCAGATAATGACAGGTAGGACAATAATATTACAATATTGTAACTTCAAGCATGAAAAGAGTTCTGAACCACATCATGACTGATTTCATGGTATTGATCTCTACATTTGGGCAGAAGAAACACCACCAGAGGACCATGATGATGCTGTTACCATGGAAACAAAGCCAAACTTGATAACAGGTCTGTTTCTCTGACAGGAGGAAATGAATTTGAAACTGAAGCATCAATGCAGTAAGAATTCAGTTGAGTTTCTTAATGCCATCATTATTTCTCTTCTCATGTTGCTCTAATAGAGGAATCAGAGGACTATGATGATGTGATGGGTGCTGAACAGGAAGTAGGAGGTGCAGAAGGTGGGTTGGTTTAGCTCCATGGCTGTGTGTGAAATGTGCATGATTAAGGAGGATGGAGTAAATGTTGTAAATAAAGTGAACAGGCAGCAGAGTGAAAGTTTGCTTCCATTATTGATCATCTATGAGGAAAATTTCAGCCTCCTCCTTATTTTAAACACCTCAATTTACTCATTTTACAGATTATGATGACGTGGAGAAGGAGCCTCAGAGAGACCCAGACCATGTGACCCAGAGACGCCGCCCAATGTCTTTGTTCAGGAAATGACATCATAACATCTCTAACCTCAGGAAATGATTTTCTAACAGCTTCAGCTCCTGATATTTTATTCATCTGAATCTTTGTTGATCTCAGTGTTGAACATTTCAGTCGAGCACGGGGGGGTAAAAACGTCCCCAAATTTTATTTTACATTCTGTAACGTAACCAGCCACAGTTCGCTAACACAAAGATCCAGCTTATAATATCTTTTTATTTTGTATTTTAGAAAAAATCAATTTGCTGTAAGTAAAAGAAAAATTCTACATATTTGATATTAATATTTTGTAATGTTTATATTTTATTATAATTAAGTTTAAGGTAGTTTAATATTTTTATATTTAAAGTGAACTAATACTTTATTTTTATACATTTTGAGAATAAAGTTGCTGATCTGTGATCTACATGTAATTATTAGTACATTTATTAAAATATTAGACTTTAATAAAGGGGTGCAGACCTGTGATGGATCAGCGTCCTGTCCAGTGTGTTCCTGCTTTGCTCCTAGTCTTTCCAGGTGGAATCAGACTTGCTGAGACCCTGACCAGGATACAGCGGTTGATTATAATTTTAAATAGAATCAATAAAATAATAAAAGATTCTATTTTTGAATAATCAGCTAATCTTCTAATTATTCTAATATTAGCATCTTTAACACTGCGGTGAGTGTAGCTAGCTGATGAGCAGAAAATCTTTAATGCACATTTTCAGTCTAACCGCATTAGCATGTAAACTAGCAGTGCAGAAGGAAGCAGCGATCGATGTCTGATCAATGTGTGAGTTACAAACATTATCAGGGACTCCACCCATCCCAGTAAATACCTGTTCAGCCCTTTCAGATCAGACAAGCGCTTCTGCAGTCTAATGACCAAAACTGAGAGGCTCAAGAGGAACTCCTCAACATGGACCAGAGCTCTTCTCAGCATCAATGTATGATTCTTTCTCAGGACTAAATCATGAGGTACATTTACAAGGGAAGTAGTGCGTACTGTAGTGTTAAATGGTGGGAAAAGATGTTAGCAATTAATTATACGGCACCACTGGTAACATTAAGGAAAATTACCAGAAAAAAACAAATTAATGATCAGTCTTGTTCTGTAGGAGTAAAATTCTTTAAGTCAATTATTCCTCTCTCCTGGGAATTAAACTCACAGCACTAAGTTTAAAGAATTATAAAGTTAATTAAAAATATAGCATAGAAACAGTCATTAATCAGGGAATAAAACAATTAAGTAGTAAGAAAATTTAAATAAAGGTGTAGGTACAAAATCAATGCTAAGAACTTATAACTGAAATAAACCTTGGTGGGGATCAGAAAATGGAAATCTAATAGAGATGCCTGTTATTGATCAGTAATAAATGTACATTTTAAAGAAAACAACAGAAGCTAACCCTTCACAGAGCACATAAAAATTGAGTCTACCTCTTGTAGTAATCTTCCGGAGCCAGTGATGTTTACCTCACATCAGAACTTTTTCACTGGTCTCAACAGACGAAGCTAGGTTTGCTCTCTCCTCTGTCCCAGGTCAGCTTTACGATGAGGAACGTGGAACTTCGGCTTCATTTCAGATGGTTTCTTTCTCTTCCTTGAGAAGGTCTGTGATAAAACTCACACAATGCTTCACATGAAGAGGTTGAATTCTGCCTGCGCAACCGAATCCGGATCACAGTGTTGAAACTGCTGCCTTGGCCAACGGCAACGTTTCAAAAGATTGTGTCCAGTAGATGTGATTGGCGCACTAAACTTGACTAATTTAATACGAACGTTACTTAGAGACTGCGATCTGGGAGTCGAGACTGCAAGCTCTGAGATATTCAAAGAAGCCAAAGAAGCAAGCAGGCCACTTCTCCTTCTTCTTTCTGCTTGGGTCAGGACTTGCTCTCTCGGTCTCGGTCTTTCTGCTGCTCTGTTCTGCTGCTCCTTCACTAACTGGAGGACAGACTTACCACCACTTTTTAAAGATTGTGGGAGGTGTGATGTAGGTTGGGTATAGCCAATGAGCAATGGAAACCCTCACTAGAGGCCAGTAGATGGCGCCATCAATACATCTTGAAAATGACAATTTTAATTTGGTTTCTTGAAGGAAACGCTTTCCATTATACAAGTTAATTCTTGATACACTCTGGTACAAGTTCCCTCTTATTAACAAGACAGATCCGAATATCAGATATGTTCTACAGCTTTAGCATACATTACTACGATTACGAGTCCATTACAACAAACACACTGTCTATTAAGTAAATAATAAAACAAAAATAATTTATTTAAGATATAACACGCCATACAGATAAAGTTAAGAACAACATACTGTTATAATGAGAGGCGTAGGACCCAAGGATGCAGAGAATAAATGATTTTATTTATAAACAATAAATAATAATTAAACACAAAAGGTAAAAGGATAACAAAAAGCAAATCGGGAGAACCCCGATTGATGCTGCTGGCGCCGTAGGCAACTAAACAGGAAAAAAGAGAAAAATATGCAAAAACACAAAAACCACGAGTCGCGAACCCGGATCGCCTGTGTGCGAGGCATTTGCGTACTCGCTGCACTATTTAGTAGCAATAGGGAAAAAGGAGTCTCGTGCTTAAAAGGCCCCGAGGACCAATGTCTCGGGAAACACAGCCGGGATAGAGAAACCGAAACTGGCCGCAGTTTCGGAAATCCCGGATCGGCAACGTCACCAGCCTCGCACCGATGAGAAAAAAGAGAAGACAATTTTAATGTTATATAGTGCGGACACAAACCGGCGTGGGGAGCGAGACAAGCGGACGCTTAACCCACTAGGCTAAGCAGGCGCTGACGAGCCCGTCTGAAACAACGGATAAAAACTTCTGCTGTTTCGGCGGCTGCGCTAATGCTAGCCTCCTGCTAACGGTTACAGGAAAGGTCTAGCTGTAGATGCTGATATGAACAGCAGAGCGAGGGCTGCGCGAAGTCGCACCAGTCTTTCCCTCAGAGGTAAAGAAAAACCCTATTTACCTCAGCCTTTCAGCTTACTCACCCGACTATCCTAACGATTTCCCGGGGATACCAACCTGGCCGCTAAAGCGTGCAACTACACAGCCATGCACGAAAAACAAAGGAGAAGGTGCGACGCCACAGCTGCAGGTCGTTGCACTAAATAGACGGCCCCCTATTTGAGGCCTTGCTGTTCGGTGTTTTGTAACACCTGCGATGCTGGGAACTGGTGGTGCGTTCACCAGACGCCACAGGTACCCTAACACGTACTGCATAACATATAATAATAACACATAATAATGCATAACATCATTTCTAACACTATAACTTGGGTTATAAGGCTATACCCTTAGTCTAATCCACTTTGAGTATCACCTCCACTGATGTCTGTCCCTTTGTCCTGTTAAAATGTTATAAACTGGAGCTGAGAGGCTCAGCAAAAGGTCAGTGTAGTCCAAGACTTGAGTCCAGGAATCATAAACTCTGAAGATAAGGATCAGTAACCTTAGGGAAAGTTCAGAGTTCTAATGTGCATAGAAAAAGGTCTGTTACACTACAGTACCAAAATCTGCTAGACCATGATCCAACAAATGGATTCTTAAAGTGATATTTTTGGGAGACCCCAAAAGATAATTCACACAAACATTAATTCTCTCTCTCTCTCTCTCTCTCTCTCTCTCTCTCTCTCTCTCTCTCTCTCTCTCACACACACACACACACACACACACACACACACACACACACACACACACACACACACACACACACACAAAACTTTAGTGATCTCGAATCTGGATCATACCCAGATTGGAGAAGAACTAAGCCATGTTTAATTCTTTTAAAGACAGTCCGGCAGGGTCTAGTCCATCGTCCCAACATTTAATTATTCCTATAATTGATATTTTTATAATGATACTTTCTTTATGTAAATCTTTTAAATGTAAATCTAGCCTCAGGAATGATGTTATGCCGATAGTCAGAGTAACTATATAAGAATGTGAAGAACATTGTGTTGTATGTTAGGAATGTTACTGTTCACCTAAATAATTGAATCAGGATTTCATGTTATAGAAGCTGGTAAGTTCATCTTGTTAAATCTATTTATTGGTATTTAGTGTGAATGTAAGTTAGCTTGTAGTAGCTTCTATTAGGAATGAACTTTTAATAGTGGTTTTTGGGAGAGAATACTCATGTCAAAACTAAGCTTATAGCTCCATCTAGCGGCCATGAATGGTTAGTGGTCGTGTTGGACAAGAGGAAAAGAGATTTCTACACTCATTTTAGGAGAAGTTCATTTCTCTCATTGGCTACATCTACTGCCCCCCCCAGCTCTCACAGTAGTGATGGGAATTTCGGCTCCTTTTAGAGAGCCGGTTCTTTTGGCTCGGCTCACTAAAAAGAGCCGGCTCTTTCGGCTCCCAAGTGGCTCCTTAGATTTTTTTGTTGCTTAAATTAATTTATTACCAAATTACATGTAAAATGAATTACTAATGTAAAAAAAACATTGTATTACATGTTTATTATTTAAATTGCTTTATTTATATACTCAACATGGAACAGAGTGCTCCAACAATAAATTATAAAATATAAAAACAAAGACCCATCTCAATTAGACAAAAAGATCCGATTGTGTATATT
>NC_085988.1:86546371-86561371 GCF_030014385.1 Trichomycterus rosablanca | reverse complement strand
CCCAAAAGCCAACATCACCATCTCTACCTTACTCCCACGACGAGACATTCCCTGTGAGATGATCAAGGACATTAATGATGCTGTCAGCAGAGAATGTGCCAAGATCACGGGCATTACAATTGCCCATCACCCAGCGCTAACTCCAGAACACCTACATGACCATGTACATGTGGACAAAAACAACATCTGGATGTTAGCATATGATCTTGGAGGAGCCGTACAAAGCCCCGGGTTAACGACGCCTTATCCTCATGACATAAATCATAGGCCTAAGAGTACAGTGCAACCCAAGAGAGGCAGACCAAACAGAGCCACTCCCAGTAATGCAGGACACAGTAGAGCCACATCCAGCAACACAGTGTCCACCAAACCCCAGCATCCCACTGCAGCATCGACCAGATCCCAGCATCTCACTGCAGCACCAACCAGATTCCAGCATCTCACTGCAGCACCAACCAGATTCCAGCATCTCACTGCAGCACCGACCAGATCCCAGCATCTCACTGCAGGATCCAGCAGATCCCAGCATCTCACTGCAGAATCCAGCAGATCCCGGCGCATCACTGCAGCAGAGGCTCTACCACCAACCTGCCAACAACCCTCCTATGCACAGGTTGTATCTGGTATTAAACAACCAGACCATCCAGCCCTTGAGGAAGTGAGGCAGCTGCTCCAGCTCGTCTGCAGACTTGTTGGATAATTACACAAAACAATATATCCTTTTTATATTTATATACTTAATATACTTAATTAACTTAATTGTTACTGTTGCTTTCTGTTGTATATGGCTAATAATCAATATTTAATAGTTTACTTAGAATGAAATCTCTTACAATCTCTTCCTGGAACATTCAAGGACTATATTCCTCAACATTTGGTTTTAAAACCACAAATTTAGATTTTTTAACATGCATTTCTGGCCAAGACATTATCATACTAATTGAAACATGGTGTAAAGATAACACCAACACTCACTGTCCCCCAAATTACAGGGAAATTCTGCTGCCCTCTATAAAACACAGCAATATAAAACATGGTAGAGACTCCGGGGGGGTTATAATATGGTATAAGGACAATTTATCACCATATTTGTCAGAAACCAAAAGACATTCAACACATATTTGGCTAAAATTAAATAAAAACATAATTGAATGTGAAAATGACTTGTACATATGTGCAGCTTACAGCCCCCCTCTAGAGTCTCCGTACTATCAGGATTGTTTCTTTGAGAACCTTCAGCAGGAAATCAGACATTTTCAGGCCCAGGGGAATGTCATGCTTGTTGGAGATTTAAATGCCAGAACAGGCAATGAGAACGATATCATCGATTCTACTGGTAACAAATATATATTTAATCAAACCTCCATCAACTTCAGCACTATCTGCTCTCAAAGAAACAGTCCTGACCACATCCTGAACAGGAATGGTAAAGAGCTAGTGCACCTCTGTCGATCCTCAGGTCTGTATATTCTTAACGGTAGGATCCGAGGGGACTCTTTAGGGAGGTTTACATACTGTTCAGCTCTTGGAGCTAGTGTAGTCGACTATGCGATCACTGACATGGACCCCTCCACTATTAGTGCATTCACTGTCAGACCACAACTCCCACTTTCTGATCACTGTCAAATCAATGTTTATCTTAAACGACTCAGTCAGCATCAAACCATGAAATATGAGCCCTGCAAAACATCCCAGTTAAACCGAACATTCAGATGGAATCATGACAGCGAAGCTAAATTTAAATCTGCTGTTGGTTCCTCAAAAATCATTAATCATATTAACAATTATTTATTAGAATCATTTGAATTAAACCAATCAGGTGTTGAAAGAGCTGTTTCACAAATTAATGGAATATATTATAAATCCGCTAAAATTGCAGGTCTCAATTTTATAAACACCAAACCAAACCAAAAAGCACAAAAGGAAGAATGGTTTGATGAAGACTGTAAAATAATCAGGAAGAAATTAAGACATCTATCAAACCAAAAACACAGAGAACCAAACAATCATCAAATTCGAACAAATTATCCTACAACTCTAAGGGAATATAAAAAGATTTTACGACATAAAAAACACATCTATTATACTCAGTATCTACAAAAAATTTAAAACTCTATTGACCAAAATCAATTCTGGGAACTGTGGAACAACCTGAGCAACAAAAACCCACATCATCTGGCCATAGAAAATCCAAATACCTGGAAAAATCACTTTGAACAATTATATGAGCAATTACCACCAGACGATTTTAATTCAGAACAGCAACAAATCATAGAAAATCTAAATATATTAGAATCTACCATAAAAAACTATCAGAACCCAATTGATTACCAAATTTCACCGGAAGAATTGAATACCCAAATTAAAAAACTCAAATCCAGAAAAGCCTGCGGACCTGACAGCATCAGGACGGAGATGCTGAAGTGCAGCAGTCCTCAGCTACAGCAGGCTCTGCTCAGGTTGTTCAATATCGTTCTCCAGTCCGGCTGCTTTCCTGAGATCTGGAACAGGGGGCTTATTTCCCCTATCTACAAGAGTGGAGACAAATTCGACCCCAACAACTACCGAGGCATCTGTGTGAGCAGTAACCTGGGGAAGGTGTTCTGCTGTATCGTTAACGCCCGGATACAGGCCTTCCTTACCGAGCACAGTGTCCTGAGTAATGGACAGATCGGCTTTTTACCAAATCATCGCACTACTGACCATATTTACACCCTACACACCCTAATCCACCAACAGCTACACAAACAAAATCATGCTAAAGTTTTTGCATGTTTTATAGATTTTAGAAAAGCATTTGATTCAATCTGGCAAGAAGGATTATATTATAAAATTATCCAAAATGGTGTAGGGGGTAAAGTCTATGACATCATTAAATCAATGTATGTCAATAATAAATGTGGAGTAAAAATTGGCAATAAAATGACTGAGGTCTTCACTCAGGGGCATGGTGTCAGGCAGGGTTGCAGCTTGTCTCCTACTCTATTTAATATCTATATCAATGATTTAGCGGTGTTATTGGAGCAATCTGCAAATCCCGGCCTGACACTAAATAAAACGGAAGTTAAATTTCTTCTCTATGCGGATGACCTGGTGCTGCTGTCGCCCACAGAAAAGGGGCTTCAGCAGCATCTGGATCTGCTGGAGAAGTTCTGTCAGACCTGGGCCCTGACAGTAAATCCTGATAAATCTAAAATCATGATCTTCCAAAAGAAAGCCAGATCTCAGGAAAGCAGATATACTTTCAATCTAGGAGACACCGCCCTAGACCACACCCTTTCTTATGATTACCTGGGGCTCAAAATCAGCGCCTCAGGAGGCTTCGGTCTGGCAGTGGATGCACTGAAACAGAAGGCCTGCAGAGCCCTCTATTCAATTAAAAACAAATTCATTAAGATTGACATCCCAATTAGAATCTGGTTAAAGATCTTTGATAGTATAATCCTGCCCATTGCGCTATACGGTAGTGAAGTATGGGGTCCACTCAGTCATCATGACTACACTAGATGGGACGAGCATCCCGCTGAAGTCCTGCATGCAGAATTCTGCAGAATGATTTTACATGTACAAAGAAAAACCCCAACCAACGCATGCAGGGCTGAATTAGGCCGATACCCATTAATTATTAATATTAAAAAAAGAGCCCTTAAATTCTGGATGCACCTAAAATCCAGTCCCACAACAAGCCTGCAGTTTCAGGCACTCCTATCCCAAGAGCTCTACCCTGAAAAGAGTCCCCTGTGTCAGCTGGTCCAGAGACTGCCCAACACTCTGACCCCTAACAACCCTAACTCTCTGACCAGCACTGCTTCCCAAACACCAATCAGGATCACCCAAATTATCAAACACCTCAAAAACACTTATCTGGAACATTAGACAACCCAAACTCAATCCCAAAACAGACTGAACTGCTATCTGACCCTAAAACATGAATACAACCTGGCCACGTATCTCCTCACTGTCCGAGATACGAAGCAGAGACACATTCTCACCAAATACAGACTGAGTGACCACAGCCTGGCCATCGAGAGAGGCAGGTTAAAAAAGTCCTGGATCCCCAGAGAGGAGAGACTGTGTGGTCACTGCAGGACAGGTGAGGTTGAGACAGAGGTGCACTTCCTTCTAAACTGCCCAAAATACACAACAATTAGACACAAATATTTTGATCAGTTTGGAAGAGAGGTGAGCGGCTTCAGAACGCTGACAGACAGCGAGAAACTGGCCATTATATTAGGAGAGGGACCATCAGCCTCCACTGCAGCCAGATATGTACAGGAGTGTCACACACACCGGGACAGTGAGTGAAACACCAGATCATCCCCCCACCCACCCCCCGCACACACACCACACACACACCACACACACACCACACACACAACACACACACACATCACCCACCCCCCGCACACACACCACACACACACCACACACACAACACACACACACACACACACACACACACACACACACCACACACCCACCACACACACACAGTAATATTTTCTATTTTTTTTTTTGTGTGAATAATTGTCTAATTACATAATGAATATTTTTTTACCATTTTTTTTTCTATGTATATACTTGTTCTTTTTTTCAAATATTTATATATACTAATGTAAGCTTTGACAATACAAATATGTAAATTTGTCATGTCAATAAAGCAAATTGAATTGAATTGAATTGAATTGAATGCAGAGTGATACAGAGTGGTACAGAGTGGATACAGAGTGATACAGAGTGATACAGAGTGATACAGAGTGGGTACAGAGTGGATACAGAGTGATACAGAGTGATACAGAGTGATACAGAGTGGGTACAGAGTGATACAGAGTGGGTACAGAGTGATACAGAGTGGTACAGAGTGGGTACAGAGTGGGTACAGAGTGATACAGAGTGGGTACAGAGTGGTACAGAGTGGGTACAGAGTGAGTACAGAGTGATACAGAGTGGTACAGAGTGGATACAGAGTGGGTACAGAGTGGGTACAGAGTGGGTACAGAGTGGGTACAGAGTGAGTACAGAGTGGGTACAGAGTGGTACAGAGTGATACAGAGTGGATACAGAGTGGTACAGAGTGAATGCAGAGTGAATACAGAGTGGGTACAGAGTGGATACAGAGTGATACAGAGTGGTACAGAGTGGATACAGAGTGATACAGAGTGATACAGAGTGGGTACAGAGTGGATACAGAGTGATACAGAGTGGTACAGAGTGGATACAGTGATACAGAGTGGATACAGAGTGATTACAGAGTGGATACAGAGTGGATACAGAGTGGATACAGAGTGGATACAGAGTGGTACAGAGTGATACAGAGTGGTACAGAGTGGTACAGAGTGATACAGAGTGGTACAGAGTGATACAGAGTGATACAGAGTGGATACAGAGTGGGTACAGAGTGGGTACAGAGTGGGTACAGAGTGATACAGAGTTGGTACAGAGTGGGTACAGAGTGATACAGAGTGATACAGAGTGGTACAGAGTGGTACAGAGTGATACAGAGTGGTACAGAGTGGTACAGAGTGATACAGAGTGATACAGAGTGGTACAGAGTGGATACAGAGTGGGTACAGAGTGGATACAGAGTGGGTACAGAGTGGGTACAGAGTGATACAGAGTGGTACAGAGTGATACAGAGTGGTACAGAGTGGTACAGAGTGGGTACAGAGTGGGTACAGAGTGGGTACAGAGTGGATACAGAGTGATACAGAGTGGTACAGAGTGATACAGAGTGGTACAGAGTGGGTACAGAGTGGATACAGAGTGATACAGAGTGGTACAGAGTGATACAGAGTGATACAGAGTGGTACAGAGTGGATACAGAGTGGATACAGAGTGGATACAGAGTGGGTACAGAGTGATACAGAGTGGGTACAGAGTGATATAGAGTGGATACAGAGTGGATACAGAGTGATACAGAGTGGATACAGAGTGGTACAGAGTGATATAGAGTGGATACAGAGTGGTACAGAGTGATACAGAGTGGGTACAGAGTGGGTACAGGAAGGAGGAAGATGGATTTCTGGAGGACTTTGATTCTTCTCTCATCCACACTCACCCTCACAACAGCTGGTAAGTACAGACTGATTCTTCACACCTTCATCTTCCTCCTGACATGTTCTTCTCATTTCCATGTTCTCTCTGGATGCTCTGGAATGAAATGAGGTTCATTTGACTTGACAATCAGTTATTGACTACATAAGATGTTACTATAAATACTGGGTTAATATGGCACCGAATTATAATTTAGATCAGTGATCCAAGGGCCAGTGATAGCTCAGTGGTTAAGGTACTGGACTAGTAAACAGAAGGTTGCCGGTTCAAGCCCCGCCACCACCAAGTTTCCACTGTTGGTTCCCTGAGCAAGGCCCTTAACCCTCAATTGCTCATCGTGTTCAGCTCATTGTGTAAGTCGCTTTGGATAAACGCGTCTGCTAAATGCTGAAAAGGTAAATGTAAATGATCCTCACCCACACGGCTGTGGACCAGTACCGGGCCGCACAGAAAGAATAAATAATTAGAGATCGCTACAGGAGCAATTACATTTCCGAAACTCTTCAGGTGTTATTGTCCCTTAGGTGGGAGCAGCAGCGTATCGTTGCATCGAAAAACACTGATTTTACATTCCAGTGTCTCTATTTTAAATCCCCCCGCCCCCGCCAGTTATTATAAATAAATTATTTATATTCTTATTATATATATACGTATATATATATATATCTTTTCATGGGACAACACTACTCTAAGTTATATCCAAGTTTCATGTCTATAGTCAGTGTACAGCTTGTATAGCAGTGTAGATTTACTGTCTTCTGAAAATAACTCAACACACAGCCATTAATGTCTAAATAGCTGCAACATAAGTGAGTACACCCCACAGTGAACATGTCCAAATTGTGCCCAAATGTGTCGTTGTCCCTCCCTAGTTTCATGTGTCAAGGTCCCAGGTGTAAATGGGGAGCAGGGCTGTTAAATTTGGTGTTTTGGGTACAATTCTCTCATACTGGCCACTGGATATTCAACATGGCACCTCATGGCAAAGAACTCTCTGAGGATGTGAGAAATAGAATTGTTGCTCTCCACAAAGATGGCCTGGGCTATAAGAAGATTGCTAACACCCTGAAACTGAGCTACAGCATGGTGGCCAAGGTCATACAGCGGTTTTCCAGGACAGGTTCCACTCGGAACAGACTTCGCCAGGGTCGACCAAAGAAGTCGAGTCCACGTGTTCGGCGTCATATCCAGAGGTTGGCTTTAAAAAATAGACACGAGTGCTGCCAGCATTGCTGCAGAGGTTGAAGACGTGGGAGGTCAGCCTGTCAGTGCTCAGACCATACGCCACACACTGCATCAACTCAGTCTGCATGGTCGTCATCCCAGAAGGAAGCTGACGCACAAGAAAGCCCGCAAACAGTTTGCTGAAGACAAGCAGTCCAAGAACATGGATTACTGGAATGCCCTGTGGTCTGACGAGACCAAAATAAACTCGTTTGGCTCAGATGGTGTCCAGCATGTGTGGCGGCGCCCTGGTGAGAAGTACCAAGACAACTGTATCTTGCCTACAGTCAAGCATGGTGGAGGTAGCATCATGGTCTTGGGCTGCATGAGTGTTGCTGGCACTGGGGAGCTGCAGTTCATTGAGGGAAACATGAATTCCAACATGTACTGTGACATTCTGAAACAGAGCATGATCCCCTCCCTTCGAAAACTGGGCCTCATGGCAGTTTTCCAACAGGATAACGACCCCAAACACAACCTCCAAGATGACAACTGCCTTGCTGAGGAAGCTGAAGGTAAAGGTGATGGACTAAACCCAATTGAGCACCTGTGGCGCATTCTCAAGTGGAAGGTGGAGGAGTTCAAGGTGTCTAACATCCACCAGCTCCGTGATGTCATCATGGAGGAGTGGAAGAGGATTCCAGTAGCAACCTGTGCAGCTCTGGTGAATTCCATGCCCAGGAGGGTTAAGGCAGTGCTGGATAATAATGGTGGTCACACAAAATATTGACACATTTGGGCACAATTTGGACATGTTCACTGTGGGGTGTACTCACTTATGTTGCAGCTATTTAGACATTAATGGCTCTGTGTTGAGTTATTTTCAGAAGACAGTAAATCTACACTGCTATACAAGCTGTACACTGACTACTCTAACTTATATCCAAGTTTTATTTCTATAGTGTTGTCCCATGAAAAGATATAATAAAATATTTGCAGAAATGTGAGGGGTGTACTCACTTTTGTGATACACTGTATATTTATATTATTTATATATAAAATAAATTATTTTATTCTCGACCTTTGCTTCGGTTCTTCATGATAGACAGTGGGGAACAGTGTGTGATAATGAGTGGAGTATGGAAGAAGCTGCAGTGGTGTGTAGAGAGCTGGACTGTGGAGAGGCTGTAGCTGCACTGGGTAAAGCTCATTTTGGACCAGGATCAGGACCAATCTGGATGGATGAAGAATCTGTACTGGATCAGAATCTGCACTGAAGAAATGTTGGTCACAAACATTTGGGGAGAATGACTGTGATCACAGTAAAGATGCTGGAGTTATTTGCTCAGGTAAACTGTTTAATTGCAATTAAATTAAATGATGTGAAATATATTTTAAATATACAAACCAAGTTCCAGAAAAGTTGGAGCAGATTGTTAAATGGAATAAAAAGTAGAATCTGTGATGTGTTAATAAAATAAAAGATTTTGAATGTTTTCACTGATCAGCTTCATTGTAGTTTGTAACTGTAAACACATTTAGAATTAGATGCCTAAAACACACTCCAAAAAAGTTGAGACAGAAGTGTGTTTCATCCTGTACTGTATATATATATATATATATATTTGGAATGAAACTGATATATACAGTGTATCACAAAAGTGAGTACACCCCTCACATTTCTGCAGATATTTAAGTATATCTTTTCATGGGACAACACTGACAAAATGACACTTTGACACAATGAAAAGTAGTCTGTGTGCAGCTTATATAACAGTGTAAATTTATTCTTCCCTCAAAATAACTCAATATACAGCCATTAATGTCTAAACCACCGGCAACAAAAGTGAGTACACCCCTAAGAGACTACACCCCTAAATGTCCAAATTGAGCACTGCTTGTCATTTTTCCTCCAAAATGTCATGTGATTTGTTAGTGTTACTAGGTCTCAGGTGTGCATAGGGAGCAGGTGTGTTCAATTTAGTAGTACAGCTCTCACACTCTCTCATACTGGTCACTGAAAGTTCCAACATGGCACCTCATGGCAAAGAACTCTCTGAGGATCTTAAAAGACGAATTGTTGCGCTACATGAAGATGGCCAAGGCTACAAGAAGATTGCCAACACCCTGAAACTGAGCTGCAGCACAGTGGCCAAGATCATCCAGTGTTTTAAAAGAGCAGGGTCCACTCAGAACAGACCTCGCGTTGGTCGTCCAAAGAAGCTGAGTGCACGTGCTCAGCGTCACATCCAACTGCTGTCTTTGAAAGATAGGCGCAGGAGTGCTGTCAGCATTGCTGCAGAGATTGAAAAGGTGGGGGGTCAGCCTGTCAGTGCTCAGACCATACGCCGCACACTACATCAAATTGGTCTGCATGGCTGTCACCCCAGAAGGAAGCCTCTTCTGAAGTCTCTACACAAGAAAGCCCGCAAACAGTTTGCTGAAGACATGTCAACAAAGGACATGGATTACTGGAACCATGTCCTATGGTCTGATGAGACCAAGATTAATTTGTTTGGTTCAGATGGTCTCAAGCATGTGTGGCGGCAATCAGGTGAGGAGTACAAAGATAAGTGTGTCATGCCTACAGTCAAGCATGGTGGTGGGAATGCCATGGTCTGGGGCTGCATGAGTGCAGCAGGTGTTGGGGAGTTACATTTCATTGAGGGACGCATGAACTCCAATATGTACTGTGAAATACTGAAGCAGAGCATGATCCCCTCCCTCCGGAAACTGGGTCGCAGGGCAGTGTTCCAGCATGATAATGACCCCAAACACACCTCTAAGACGACAACTGCTTTATTGAAGAGGCTGAGGGTAAAGGTGATGGACTGGCCAAGCATGTCTCCAGACCTAAACCCAACAGAACATCTTTGGGGCATCCTCAAGCGGAAGGTGGAGGAGCGCAAAGTCTCGAATATCCGCCAGCTCCGTGATGTCGTCATGGAGGAGTGGAAAAGCATTCCAGTGGCAACCTGTGAAGCTCTGGTAAACTCCATGCCCAGGAGAGTTAAGGCAGTTCTGGGAAATAATGGTGGCCACACAAAATATTGACACTTCAGGAACTTTCACTAAGGGGTGTACTCACTTTTGTTGCCGGTGGTTTAGACATTAATGGCTGTATATTGAGTTATTTTGAGGGAAGAATAAATTTACACTGTTATATAAGCTGCACACAGACTACTTTTCATTGTGTCAAAGTGTCATTTTGTCAGTGTTGTCCCATGAAAAGATATACTTAAATATCTGCAGAAATGTGAGGGGTGTACTCACTTTTGTGATACACTGTATGTAATGAAACTGATGTATATAAAATAAAATGATATATATAGGGGATAATCGTGTTAAATGCTGAGCTGTAGTCAACAAACAGCATTTTAACATAATTACCCCTCCCAGCGTCCAGGTGTGTTAGTGTAGTGTGAAGCAGGTAGGTGATGGCATCATCTGTGGAACTTTAAAGGGTCCAGAGTCCGGAAGTAATGAGGTGATAAAGTCTCTGATGATCCTTTTAAAGCACTTCATCATGACTGATGTCAGGGCCGCTGGGTGAAAGTCATTAAGGCAGGCTGACTGGTTCTTCTTCGGGACTGGAACGATGACGGATTGTTTGAAGCACGTTGGTACGATGCACTGGGTCAGGGATAAGTTGAAGATGACCGTGAACACCGGTGCTAGCTGGTCTGCCGCGCAGGCTTTGATGACTCGGCCGGCGATCCTATCCGGTCCTACTACTTTCCTGGTGTTCACTGTCCTGAAAGCTCTCCGTACATCACTCTCCCTGATGATGAGGGGTCTCTGCGTTCCGACGAGCTCCGTCTGCATGCTGGTCACACCCGTAGCACTGTTAGGTTTTATCCACCCACGGCTTCTGGTTGGGAAAAGTTTTCACTACGTTTTTTTTCCGCCATATCGTCCACCAGTTTCCCAACAAATCCCACAACCGCTTCCATAAACACGCTGACGTCATCAGCGGAGCTCTTTCGGAACATATCCCAGTCTGCGTCATCCAGAGCGTCCTGTAAGGCAGCCACCGATTGGTCCGTCCAGCGCGTGACCTCCCTCTGAACCTCCTGTTTCAGCCTTTGTTTATATTTAGGCATGAGGAAGATGGAGGCGTGGTCCGACTTTCCAAACGGTGGATGAGATTGTGCCTTGTAACTGTCTTTGAATGGAGTGTAGCAGTGATCCAGTGTCCTTTCTCTTCTGGTGGGGCAGGTGATGTGCTGGTAGAAGTTTGGTACTGCACGTTTGAGGTTAGCGCTGTTAAAATCACCAACCACATAAACCGCGAAATAAGTAGAAAGTTGTTGGAGCAGTCGTGACAGCAGCCGACTTCACCTGCACCATCTTGGAACAAATATAAACTATAAACTAATATAAACTAATAATTTATGATCAGTTTAAAGTTCCTGGATAATAAACAATAAAAGCAGTAAATCATTTATTAACTCTTTTATTTTTTATGTTATACATTAAACTCACTCCAGAGTTCTTTATGACCCAAACCAGCACCATAAAGAGTGGAGTGGAGCTCAGATGAACCTGATCTTTAAGCTGTAGTTCTCACTGTAACCACTTGAGGTGCTACAACAACAAATCCCGACATCTACCGTTACTGTACAACTAAAATACATTTCAATCAAATCTCACTTCTAATTAAAACTCTCGCCTGTACAAATGTGGCTCATTTATAAAACTAACGATGCTTTTATTTACAAACACAAACAAACACAAAAATAATGAATATTTTTATATTTAAATCCTCGTCGTCTGAAAACATGCACACAGATAATAACACACTAAGTGTTTCAGCATTACCACGGTGAGAACTCACTTCCTCCAAAACTGACTTTTGTCCAGCTGAAATATGGTTAAGATAAACAAAAAAGCTGCTCTTTTGTTTTCATGAGCAAAATAGCAGAACCTAGAATCACTCAGCATTAATGCTCCAGCAGCACGACCTCTAACCTCTCAATATGGTACCAAAATACACCAAACACCAGAAACACAACCGCTAACTTCAGCACTGTCGCCTTGAAGCAAGAAGGTCCTGGGTTCAATTCCCAGGTGGAACAATTCAGGTCCCTTCTGTGTGGGTTTCTCTCGGGTGCTCCGGTTTCCTCCCACAGTACAAAAACATGCAGTCAGGACAACTGGAGCTACTAAAGTATCACTAGGTGTAAATGTGGTGACCTGCCCAGGGTGTTTACTGCCTTTTGCTCAGTGAATCAAACCCATCACCACCCTGAACGTTTGTGCAACGTTAGATATAAAACAAACAGTAAATCTGATCTGAAAATCTGAATTTTTTAAGCAGCAAGCTACAGCAAATTTCTTATAAAACTCCTCATGCTAATAAAGCCACGAAGCTAAACGTAGAAAAATGATGTGAAGCATCAAATTATAGAATGTTGTTGTTAATCTATTGGATTATTTTCTTGCCTCGAATCATCACAGCATTTTATTTATTCTTCTCTCTTACTGAAGCATAAGAACCCAAACATAAGAACCCAAACATAAGAACCCAAACATAAGAACCCAAACATAAGAACCCAAACATAAGAACCCAAACATAAGAACCCAAACATAAGAACCCAAACGTACAAACCCAAATAACCCAAACATAAGAACCCAAACATAAGAACCCAAACGTACAAACCCAGAGAACCCAAACATAAGAACCCAAACATAAGAACCCAAAGAACCCAAACATAAGAACCCAAACATAAGAACCCAAACATAAGAACCCAAACGTACAAACCCAAATAACCCAAACATAAGAACCCAAACATAAGAACCCAAACGTACAAACCCAGAGAACCCAAACATAAGAACCCAAACATAAGAACCCAAACATAAGAACCCAAAGAACCCAAACATAAGAACCCAAACATAAGAACCCAAAGAACCCAAACATAAGAACCCAAACATACAAACCCAAAGAACCCAAACATAAGAACCCAAACATAAGAACCCAAACATAAGAACCCAAAGAACCCAAACATAAGAACCCAAACATACGAACCCAAAGAACCCAAACATAAGAACCCAAACATAAGAACCCAAACATACAAACCCAAAGAACTCAAACATAAGAACTCAAACATATCAACCCAAAGAACCCAAACATAAGAACCCAAACATATGAACCCAAAGAACCCAAACATAAGAACCCAAAGAACCCAAACATAAGAACCGAAACATACAAACCCAGAGAACCCAAACATAAGAACCCAAACATAAGAACCTAAACATAAGAACCCAAACATAAGAACCCAAAGTAAATGTAAAAATGCTTCTGACTGAGTTTTAAGCTTAAGTTTTAAACCCATGCTGTTAAAATGATGATTTTAGACTTTTGGTAAAGGTTTAACCTGAGCGTAAAGTCCTTCAGGAGCGTCCGAGTGCTCCAGCTGATCAGGATCAGATCCGTTCTTCTGCTCATCCTGAATTCCAGCAACAACGTCCAAACCTGGACAAGCTGGATCCGTCTTCTGATGATGGACGATGTTTCCGTACGTTACCTCCTCATCTGCTGAGTCCATGTTTACTTGGTTTTTAGTTCCGGTCTTTGCTAGCGGCTCAGGTTTAGCGGCTCCTTGGTCGGGGTGGTTCTGGACGATGGCGTACTCTTCAGTGAGGGATGAAAGACCTCTGATCTGTGTTCCTGACCCATTAGGAAAGTTGATGGAGGAGTAATGAAGAGAATCAGGTGAAACGGTTTTGTTGGCATACAGAGAGTCTCTGTCATATTCCTGACACAACACGGCCTGTGGGGTTTACAAGAAATAATATTCAGTGTTTAGTATGACCATAATTATGTGGACACCCCTCTGAAATGTAAATAAACATGCAATCTTCAAAAGAAAAACACTGACAGTAGAATAAATGATAGTGAGAAGCTCTGGGACTCTCAACATGTCAGTATCATACAGTGTCGCCCTCCAAACGTTCAGTTCTTTATACATTTCTGCCCTGCTAGAACTGAAGACCTGGATTTATAATGAAGGTAATGGAGAGACTTGTTGTGGTCCATCTCAGACCTCAGGTGACCACCTCCCTGAACCCACTGCAGTTCACCTACCACCATGAGGTTGGTGTTGAGGACGCCATCATCTACCTACTACATCGAGCACACTGGCATTTAGACCTGGCTGCAGCTCTGTGAGAATTGTATTCTTTGATATCTCCAGTGCTTCAACACCATTTAACCTTTATTGCTTAAAGAGAAGCTCCAAATGATGCATGTAGACACCTTCACAACCTCCTGGATTACTAGCTACCTGACAGACAGACCGCTGTTTGTGCGACTAAAAGGAGGTGCATCTGATCAGGTGGTTGGCAGCATAGGAGCACCACAGGGGTCTGTACTCTCACCTTTCCTCTTTACCCTGTATACCTCAGATTTCCAGTACAACTCTGAGTCCTGTCATCTATAAACGTTCTCAGACGTCTCAGCAGTGATGGGTGTATCAGTGGTGGAGATGAGAGTAAGTACAAGGATCTGGTCGGCCACTTTGTCTCATGGTCCAGAAACGACCACCTTCTCTTAAATGTGGCTAAGATAAGGTAGATGGTCCTGGACTTCAGGAGGACCAGCACTGCTCTGAAACCCCTCTGTATCCTGGGGAAGGAGGTGGAGGTGGTGGAAAGTTACAAATACCTTGGTGTTCATCTTGACGACAGACTGGACTGGAAGTGTAACACCGAGGCTGTCTACAGAAAGAACCAGAGCAGACTTTATGTTTAAAGGAAGCTCAGGTCCTTCAATGTATACAG
>NC_085988.1:86538871-86543871 GCF_030014385.1 Trichomycterus rosablanca | reverse complement strand
AATAATAATAATAATAATAATAATAATAATAATAATAATAATAATAACAAACATCTTTTAAAGATTTACAGTGAAACATAATATGAACCCCAATGCAGAACTGCTGTAATTTTATTATTATTTTACTGTGTTACTCTGTATGATTATAAATTAAAGCACAAATGGGAACTGAAAGTGACTAAGTGAAGTTGCTGAGTTGATTCAGTAAAGTTCTTTAGTTTTTTATACATAATGATGATGTAGTGACGTGACCTGATGTGACTAAGTATGTGGACACCTGACCGTGAGACTGTTAGACAACACGTTATAAAAACCCTGAGCATCATGAGGAAGTTGCTGTAACAGCCTCGATTTATCTAGAAGACTAGTTGGTGTTGGGGCGGGGGGGGGGGGGGGTTAGTTAATGAGTAGTTAAAGGGTGGTCAGGATTTAAGCTTTTTGCTGTGTCTTTTACATCTCTTGTGTTAACAGGAAGCTCAGCTTGAGGTCAGCATTGACTTCCTGTTTTTGTGAGTGTAAAACGGTTTTACATGCAGAATTTAAAATGTACAAAAGTATATGGACACCGCTCCTAATGATTAAATTAAGATGTTTCAGCCACACCCCGTGCTAATTGTCATGTCTAATAGAAGCACCTTTATATTCTCTTTTAAATAATGAAACTCTGCCTCAAAAAGGTCACAAAGAGTGTGTAAGGAGGAGACTGGTCAGAAAAGCAACCAAGAAGCCAAAAGCGTCTCTAAAGGATCGTTAATAGGAACAGCTGAAACAGGTCGAGCACCAGCCGGGACTCTAAACTCAGCTGGAAATAAAGCTGGAGTCTGGAGTTTACCAAAAGGCATGATGGAGACAGCAAACATGAGAAATCGAGGTTTTGGTCTTTCTGCAAAGTGCTGCATTTGTCAGAAACCCATCACTGCTCATCACCTGAGAACCACAATCCTCACAGTGAAGCATGGTGGTGGTAGCATCATCAGCAGGCACTTAGAAATCAGTCAGATCAACAAATAAGATGAATTAAATCAAACACGGCACAGAAAATCTTCAGTCTGCAGGAGGAGAAGGTTCACCTTCCACCAGCACAACAACCATGAACACAAAGCTCAGACCCGATAAACTGCTCTTCACCAGCATTCTCCATACAATCTGAACTCAATAATTAGGAGGGATGTCCGCATACTTTTGGCCACATGGAGTATTTCTCCAGTAAAACCTTGGTTAGGATGTATGAACAGAATGGGTGTTTCCTACCTGCAGATGAATCAGGAACCTGAGCTCCAGCAATAAAGGAGAAGATCTGAGTGGCCACGCCCAGGTGATTGATGCCAACACACTGCAGGATGGGCGTGGCCTTCGTTTGTGGTAGAGGGACGGATATAGAGCTGTTTAAAGTCACGTTGCTCACAGACTCCTCTTGGATGGTCGCTTCATTTAGGAGAGTTTGATTAGAGAGACGCCACTCCAGTTTGGGAGAGGGGTAACCATGGACCACACAGAAGCACTGGATGGAGGTCTGGTTGGTGTTACAGCTGGAGGAGATCTGAGGAGAGTCTGAAACACAAAACCAAATCCAAAACATGGAACTTTTCCTTTGGTAAACTGGTGATGCTTTTATTTAGATCCAGAAAAGATCAAATTCAGCTCAAATCAACCTGGAGACAAAATGTGACCTGGTGCTGAGTCCTGCTCTCCAGTCCTGAGATTCAGATCACTGCAGGGTTTGGAACTTATTCCATTTAACACCCCTAAACCTAGAGACTGATTTGGGTCGGACTGTATAGGAAACTTGTTCCCACTGGCCGACTGTAGACTAACTGTGGGCTTTAGAAGGTACCACATAAAACCCACAGGCCTTCAGTGACTTTAAGAAGGATAAGCAGAGATGATGATGATGATGATGATGATGGTGGTTAGTATTACCCCAGTAAGAATCTTCATGATGTTAGTCTGTCTGAGGTTTCTATTCTATTTAAGATCTTTATGTTCTTACCGGATGTTCAAACCCACGTCACAAACTTCTGCTTTTATTTAAAAATAAACGACTCGTGGGTTTAAGAACATTCAGAAGCACATCAGTACCAGTAATCAGTAAAGAATAAGATATAAAGAATTTAATCCTCACTGACCACGAGAGATTCTCAACTGGACAAATATCACCTAAATACTGGACATCCAGGGTCACATGTTCCTGCTTAGTTCCCCGGTTCTGAACTGCTTTGCTAGGGAAGCAGTGAAAAAATAAATGGGGGAGGGGGGGCAGTGAACACCTCAACAAGCGCCAGCCAAAGATCATGTTTATATTCTAATAATAATTCCCCACTTCCCAGCTCGACATGAGCACACCTAGAGCACGAGAACATGTGGAGATGTTCCATTCTGAAAGAGGTGTTAGAACCTTCAACTCACACTGAAGATCCAGGTAGCTGGACGAGTTCTGATCTCCACGCTGGTTTTGAGCTCTACAGTATAAACCATGGTGGGTCTCATCAGTCTTGTTGATGATCAGATGGTTTCCGGTTCCGATCTGCTCTCCGTTCCTCCTGTACCAGGTGTAGTTCAGCACTGCTGGGTTGGCATCACTGCTGCAACTCAGATTCACTGAGGAGCCCAGGAGAACCGGAGCTGATGGAGATACCTTCAGCGTGGTGTTTTTAGGAGCATCTGAGGAGAAATATTCTCACATGAATTTATCTTCAAACTAACAGCAGGTTAAAATCATCCAGATCATCAGAACCACTGAACTGGGCAGTTCCTCCCACTGAATTTTTGGGCAGTTCCTCCCATTCCTCTTTGCAGAACCTCTCAATCTCCATCAGGTTAGATGGAGAGCGTCGGTGCACAGGCAGTTTCAGATCTCTCCAGAGATGTTCAATCAGGTTCAGGTCTGAGCTGCTGGCTGGGCCACTCAGGAACATTTACAAGAACTTTGTTCTCCTGGCTGTGAGCTTCGGGTCGTTGTCATGTTAGAGGTAAACCTTCACCCCAGTCTGAGATCCAGAGCGCTCACCCCAACAAGCGCTGACCCTGCAATGTATGTTAATTAAATGCAAAATTGACACAATAAAAAGCGTACAGCTTTACTGCTCTACTGAGCTGCTCGGAGCAGTCTGCCTGTTTTATACGACTCAAAGAGCCAATCAGAAATAAGCAAAGAAATAACTTCACACTGCACAGCATCACACGTTTTTGTGATTGGTGTAGAGATTAAAAAGTCGTTGGGTCGTTGGGTCCGTGTACTTTTGGTCGTTCCTTTTTCACTTCAAAAACCTAAAATGAACAACAGGAAAACGGGGCGTTTCTTTATTTACGTTTCAGGATCAAAAATCAAATAACAAACGAACAGAAACTGAAAATCGGATTCAACCGGAAATAAACACACAAGCGCTGACGTGTATATTTGCTTCAGTGTAAATAAATAAAGTGTTGAGGAGACGGAGTAAACAGTAATAATAACGTGACGCCGCGTCTCCTGTTCTGACTTTTGTATCTGACGTACTTTTTCCTGCCCCTGTAACTCACACTAGAACTATTTTTGCTAAATTAAACAACTATTCTAAGTAAAAGATGCTGTTTATAACGTCTCACCGTCGTCACAATATTTACATTAATATATTTGTACTGTATAGAAGTGAATTCTGTAATACAGGTAGAACTGATCGTACACGTCACTGTAACTATTACAACATTAATGCTTTTTAATCAGCGTTCTGCTTCATGCACTTTTTAGACGCTTCCTCAGTTTATTATCACAGATGAACCTCACATTAATAATCAGCTTTAACTTGTTTTTTTTTTTTTTTGCAAATAGAGCAAAAATATTCACATCAAATATACAAACACAAGAGTCAGAAGAACCGGGGACGCGGCGTTACGTTATTATTACTGTTTCAACACGTGTGCTTCATTTACACTGTTTATATGAAGTAAATAGAAGCATGTCAGCGCTGGTGTGTTTAGTTCTGGTTTAACTGATAAAAAATGTTGATTTCAGAAAATTAAAATACGCCCCGTTTTTCAATTTCTGCTTGTTTGTTATTTGAAATTTGAAATGGAGATGCTGGGTCAGATAAAAAACAATGATCATGTTTATACTCTAATAATAATGACACTTCCCAGCTCGACATGAGCACACCTAGAGCACGAGAACATGAGGAGATGTTCCATTCTGAAAGAGGTGTTAGAACCTTTATTGTACTCACACTGAAGATCCAGGTAGCTGGACGAGTTCTGATCTCCATGCTGGTTTTGAGCTCTACAGTATAAACCATGGTGGGTCTCATCAGTCTGGTTGATGATCAGATGGTTCCCGGTTCCGATCTGCTCTTCGTTCCTTCTGTACCAGGTGTAGTTCAGCACTGCTGGGTTGGCATCACTGCTGCAACTCAGATTCACTGAGAAGCCCAGGAGAACCGGAGCTGATGGAGATACCTTCAGCATGGTGTTTTTAGGAGCGTCTGAGGAGAAATATTCTCACGTGAATTAATTTTGAAACTAACAGCAGGTTAAAATCATCCAGATCATCAGAACCACTGAACTGGGCAGTTTCTCCCACTGAATTTTTGGGCAGTTCCTCCCATTTCTCTTTGCAGAACCTCTCAAGCTCCATCAGGTTAGATGGAGAGTGTCGGTGCACAGGCATTATCAGATCTCTCCAGAGATGTTCAATCAGGTTCAGGTCTGAGCTCTGGCTGGGCCACTCAGGAACCTTTACAAGAACTTTGTTCTCCTGGCTGTGAGCTTCGGGTCGTTGTCATGTTAGCGGTAAACCTTTACCTCAGTCTGAGGTCCAGAGCGCTCTGGAGCAGGTTATCATCAAGGATCTCAGTGTACTGAGCTGCATTCATCTTTCCTTCTATCAGGACTAATCTCCCCGGTCCTGCTGCTGAAAAACATCCCCACATTATGATGCTGCCACCACCATGCTTCACTGTAGGGATGGTATTAGTCAGGTGATGAGCGGCGCCTGGTTTCCTCCAGACGTAACGCTTGGTATTCAGGCC